>NC_138202.1:82943612-83158117 GCF_964194415.1 Vipera berus | reverse complement strand
CAATTATTCTAGGTACACTTGCACACAGTTTTGAAGGAACTTGACAAGGTTCCTTCAAGGTTGTTCTAACTTCCAGGGCTTCTTGTTCTTCTTTACACTGAAGATAATTCTTAACGACATTGGCTGTATTTTTTGGTGCCATTGTCCTACTGCAGAATACATTTGGGTCCAATCACATGCCTCCCTGATGATATGGGATGTTGGATCTGTATATGCCTGTATTTCTCAGCATCAAGGACACCATTGATCCTAAGCAAATCCCCAAACCCCAACTCCATTTGCAGAAAGGCAGCCCCAAACATGCAAGGAACCTTCACTATGCTTCATTGTTTTCTGCAGACACTCATTATTGTACCACTCTCCATTCCTTTGGCAAACAAACTGCCTCCTGCTACAACAGACATGTCAAACTCGCAACATCACGTGACATGGGGGAGATCCTTCTCTGTGGGCGCTCCGGAACTATGGAATCAGTTACCGGTAGAGCTCCGGATGGCGCCCGATCTTCGCTCCTTTCGCCGCGATCTGAAGACGTTTTTGTTCGAACAAGCCGGCCTGGCCTGATGGGGGATTGGTGGGGTTTTTATTTTTGTATTTCTATTGTTGTATTTTTGGGGTTTTTATATATGTAGTGTATTAATTGTTTTAATGGGCAACTATTTAATCTTCTTTTAATATTTGTAACTTTGTATTTTATTCTTGCCCTGTGCACCGCCCTGAGTCCTTCGGGAGAAGGGCGGTATAGAAATATTAATAAACTAAACTAAACTAAACATCGTGCAACATATTGGGATGGTTTTGCCATTGCCGGGAATCGGGTGGGCACAGCTTCTGGATGATGCATTCGGCCAGCGGGCCGGCAGTTTGGCTCCCCTGTGCTACAGCCAAATATTTCAAATTTTGTCTCATCAGTCCAGAGAAACTGCTGCCATTTTTCTGCACCCCAATTCCTATGTTTCCATGCATAGTTGTGCCAGTTAGCTTTGTTTCCACATCAGAGGTATGGCTTTTTGGCTGCCATTCTTCTGTGAAGACCACTTCTGGCCAGATCTCTCTGAATAGTAGATGGGCATACCTGGGTCCCACTGGTTTCTACCAGTTCTGTGCTGATGGCACTGCTGGACATCTTCCAATGTCCAAAAGAAATAAGATGTGCCTTTCATCTGCTGCATTAAATTTCCTTGGCATTTATGGGCCTCAGCACTGCCTTGTTTCTTTGTCTTCTTCAAATAAGGTTGAATAGCATATCTTGAACCTCAGTCTGCTTTGAAATCTTTGGCTGGGGGAGACATTGCTGATGCACTATAACTGCCTTGTGTCTTGTTCCTGTGCTCAGTTTTGCCACACTTTATGACCTATGACATGAAACTGTCTTCCACAATCTCACCTTAGTATCAGAGTTTGGCTGTTCCTCATCCAGTTTTAAGCCTACTGCACAGTTATTTCTGTTTCAGTTAATGACAGTGTTTCAACCTACTTATGAAATTGATGATCATTAGCACCTGCTTGGTATAATTGGTTAATATACACATGACTCTAATCCTACAAAATCCCTGACTTTGTGCACATGTACAAATGTAAAAAGTGATGCTGGTTTGAAGGCAAAGAGTGGTCACACTAAATATTGATTTGATTTGGATTTCTCTTCTGTTCATTTACTTTCAATTTTGTTAATTGATAAAATAAACTATTAATCCTTCTATTTCTGAAAGCATTCTTAATTTACAGCATTTTTGCACAACTGCCTCACTGCCTAACACTCACTGTATGTGTATGTACTGTGTGTACATACATTCATAAGCACACACACACACACAGAAAGAATTTATATAAAGAAGTAATATTATTTATTAATAGAAGATAACAACATAGGATACAAATACATACATGCCCATATATTTCATGTGTCCTATGCTGTTAACTTCTTTTTGTCTGATTAATGCATCAGATTATTATGACCATCTATAGAAAGAGTGAAGAAAAGCTGATGGAACTCTTTGCTTTTAAAGAAAAGACAACCTAAAGTTATTTTACTTATTTTACTTACTGTATTAAACAAAGTGTTTATTTTTTTAAAAAAAATAGCTCTCATTGAACTACTAAGTTTAAAAAACTGGCAACAGCACAACATCAAGCTGCTTAAATTAGCTAATCTCATAGGGTAATAATATTTTTCCAATTTTACAAAACTGTTGAATATTCCCAAGGAATTGAAAAAAAAAGTTTTTAATCATGATTCCTTTTGCTTCCTTTAGAATTTCATTAATTTTACAATATACAAAGCAATGAATGCTTCTGTTAATGAGAACACATTTTTTTAAAAAACAAAACAACAACACATTATTTAAATTAATACTTCTCATATGATAACAGCGATTATTATTGTATAAATTGTTTCTCTGGATTGAACAGAAAACTCCTGAACAATACTAATAGATTTACCAAGATTGCTGTTTTTTCCCTTAATTTTCCACAAAATATATATTTTTTGTGTGTAAAACTGTTGGCCATATCCCACATTCTTATTAAATTTCTATGTCAGGTTTCTAGGTGGTGGGGAGGGAATGTGGCAGTATGGTCAATTTCTCCTGCTTGTTAATAAATAATAGTACTTGTTACAAGTAAAGCTGCCTTTGCAACATCAGAACATCAGAAGCATATGAAAGAACCACATCTATGCTAACATTTTGTCCCCCACCCCACCCCCCAAAAAAGGCCAAGCACCACAAGCATTGTTCCATTTCTGTTCCTGCTGATTGGCATTCAGTATTCTTTCCAGATGCTATTTAATGCAACCAAGAAATTTTTTTTCTCTGCATTGCAACCAGCAACCTCACATGTATCAGACTTCATGTGGATATTTATCAAAAGCAAGAAGAAAGTAAAAAGGAGTCTCGTAAGATGCCTAAAGTTTTAAAATTTATTTCTGTTGTTCTGGATTTAGAGAGTCCATGTTTTGCTGTGGTATTAGTGATTGTCCTCCTTTATTTTTCTATATTTTTTTTGTACCTCTGTGCTTTGGTACAAATTACGATAAACAGTTTAATGAGCACATGTGTCTCAAGGACATGCCCAAACCACTTTCCCCTAAAATATGAATAACTTAGGCTAATATTTAATGTTTCGCCATGAGCTGTTTTAATAAGTAACTGGATAGGGCAAAGATTAAATGTTCTTAACTGATCAACTTATTTTCATGTGGAAAATATGCAGACTGCATGCCATCCTTGGAGACCTCTTTTGATGTTCAAGCCCCCACAAATCATTCTTCATGTTTCTGTTGCTAAAATTATGCAAGGATGAGAGGGTCATAAAGGTGAATTTTCTTACAAACTTTCTTTTCTGGGATAATTGATCAACATAACGAGAGCTTTTAAAAGACATAAACAACAAATGATCTTATGATGAGTTATTTGATAATCCTAAAATATATTCAAAACTGAAGCCAGCAATTACTCTCTCATTTCCATACCCCAATAGTTAAAATGGCATATTTAACGAGTGGAACAACCTGCCTCCAGAAGCTGTGAATACTCCAACACTGGAAGTTTTTAAGAAGAGACTGGACAGCCATTTGTCTGAAATGGTATAGGGTTTCCTGCCTTAGCAGGGGGTTGGACTAGATGACCTCCAAGGTCCCTTCCAACTTTACTATTATGATTATGATTATACTGAGGATCTTCAAGAAACTGGCTTATTCATTAAAGTTGCAAACAAACAAACAATGTCATTTCTCAGAATTGCTGAGATAACTCAGTTTTCTTTTGCAAGAAGCAAGTAAACCTTTAGCTCCTTAATTAAACTTGAACTCTAACTGACCTTCCCTTCTTGACATTATTTGATTTTGAAGAATTGCTGATAGTCAACATAAACAGTAAAAAAGTAAGCTTCTATGTGAAAAGCTTTATCTTCCTAACTTACAGGGAAAAATGAACGTCACTTTATATTACACAACAATTTGTGAGTAAAGATGGCATTAAATAGCTAGGAAATTTGTACCTGATACTGTATTAATTATTCAAAGTATTTATCCAGGAGAAATGTATGAGAGACAAATTATTATTATATGATCCTTAGAAGATCATATAGGAGCTGTGACTAGGGGGGCCTTCGCCCAGGTTCGCCTAGTGCGCCAGTTGCGGCCCTATCTGGACCGGGATGCCTTGCGTACAGTCACTCATGTGCTCGTGACCTCTCGTTTAGACTACTGCAATGCTCTCTACATGGGGCTGCCCTTGAGGACCACTCGGAGGCTTCAGCTGGTGCCGAATGCAGCCGTGTGAGTTGTGTTGGGGGGTCTCCCGATACTCCCATGTTACACCTCTGCTCCGTGAGCTGCACTGGCTTCCAGTTGCCCTCCGGGTGAGATTCAAGGTGCTGGTGATGACCTATAAAGCCCTACATGGCATGGGTCCAGATTACCTACGGGAGCACCTGCTGCCGGCGTCAACTTCCCTCCGTCCAGTGCGCTCCCACAGAGAGGGCCTCCTCAGGGTGCCACCGGTCAGAGAATGTCGACTGGTGACCCCCAGGGGGAGGGCGTTCTCTGCGGGCGCCCCAGACCTTTGGAACCGCTTACCAGTTGAGCTCCGGATGGGTCCCGACCTTTGCTCCTTCCGACGTGATCTAAAAACTTATTTATCTGAACAAGCCGGCCTGGTCTGATGGTTTTTTTTATTATTTTTATTTTAATTCCATTTATATCCCGCCCTTCTCCGAAGACTCAGGGCGGCTTACAAGCTTAGCAGTAGCCTTCATTCTATGTATATGCCTGCTTATTAGGGCTTTCACACACACATTGATTTTAATTAATTTATTGCATCGGGCTACATTATTTAATGTTTTTTAACTTTTGTATCTTGATATTTATTGCCCTGTACACCGCCCTGAGTCCTTCGGGAAAAGGGCGGTATAAAAATCAAATAAATATAAATATAATATAAATATTATTTAAAAGAATGGCTTGACAAGCTCAATAAATTTGGCATACTTTTGATGGATCTCACAATAGCACATGCTACTGCCACTTTTCTTTTGATTCCATGTGCAATTGCTTCTCAATGTACATTCTTAGGCATGTATTGACCCCATGATCTGGGCTTCTATGGATCATCTCCCTGGTCTTTTGTACATGTGGATGATGTGGATTCATGCAGAGAGAGACAGGGCTTTAATAACATACCTGCTATCTTAGCTCCCTTGCCCATCCCCATTATGGACACCTCTATATGGAAGTTTATGATTCACAGATTTGAGTGTACACAGAGTACAAAGATCCTAACAGAGAACAGTTCCTGGCTAACTTTTCTGGGCTTATAAAATAAGCAGCAGCTGGCTTCCACTGTTATAAAGAAATATTTTTTTTTAGATTTCAAGGAGGTTAGAAGCAATTTTTGTATTTCACCCAGCAGACCTAAATGGAGAATAAGAGTGCTCAGAAAATTTGTGGGAATTCTCACAGAAAGAAAGAAAGAAAGAAAGAAAGAAAAAAGGATGGAAGTTACAGGCATTTTTATGTCATTAAACCACTGAAGATACCTTTTTGTAATTAAAATTAAAATTGCTTCCTTATGCAATCTTAGAAGCCCAGCTTTCATTTTGTAAGAATATATCTCTGTATCTGTTTTTTTCTGTCTGTCTATCTATCATCTATTTATGTTCTATTAAGATACTAGCATAGAGATTGTACAGAGCCCCCTTTCTCCCTTAAGATGTTACTTCTGCCTAACCAAGTAATTTGCCAGCAGTTTTGTCCTCATGAACTGAAGGTAGGAAAAATAAAGCCATTATAAATTATACTGTATTTATTTATTTATTTAATTAAATTTTTATACCGCCCTTCTCCCGAAGGACTCAGGGCGGTATAAAATATATAATTCCTGAAAGCAAGATATTGCTTTGCATTTGCTTCTGAATAACTATATACCAAATGTGTGCCACACAACAAACTTTCTGCAAACTAATACGTTTATCTTTTCTTTATCTTGCTACAATACCCACACATTTTAAAAAATGCAGTAATTTTTTTCTTTTAATGTAAGATAGAGACTAGCAGTGCTATCTGGCAATGTCCATTCAAAAATGATTCACCGAGTCCAACAGGAATTACTCCCAGTTAAGTTGGTATAGATATGCACTATTAAATTAGCAATAATTTAGAAACATTTGAAGGGTTTTTTTTGTTTATAAAACAACATTTCTTATATACTTTTTTCAATACAAAATTATTTAATAAAAATGAAATACAAACATGTTTTTTTTGTATTTGCTTTTGTAAGTTCTCCTTCATCCTGCATAGGAAGAATGTGTCTACAGATATACTCATTCTCCTGTTTTCTAATAAGAACATGTCTTTCTAAGCATTTGTACCCATAAATTATCCAGAACAATGTAGCAAATAATTAATATGAACAATGAGTTCAGGAAAAGAAGGCTTGCTTATATCCCTACATTAACATTATAAGAACTCAAAACAATTTAGTGCCTTGTTGCCAAAGCATCATTTTGTTCCCTGTCAGCGGTATTAAATCACACAATAACTTTTATAGGACTGACTGCTCTGAGCAGAAATTGAACCTGGGGAAGTTTATCACACCTGCTGCTGTTTGTTGGTTTAGGATCAGAGGGATTAAGCTATGGAAGCAATGGTTGTTTTAGTTTGCACGGTCAGTGTTATTTTATGTGTTTACCATGTAGACATTGTGTGTTTGCTTTTGTAAGCCACCTAGAATCTGCTGGAGTGGGCAGTCATAACAAACGTACAAGGAGGTGGGGGTGGCGTCTTACTGGGTAATTTTTAGGACATTAATAATCTCTCAGCCCAATGTATTTCACAAGGTTGCAAAGGAGCCTCAGGACCCAGTGCTATTCTTTTTCAAAATAATGAAACAGCTACCCTGTCATGATGTATTTTGTACATGCTGAAGTATGTGGAAAAGTATGGAGCTTATGTTATAATGATGTGATGCTGTTTTGTCTTTTGCCTTTCCTCCCAACCTGGTCCCGAGGATGCTTCTGTGAGGAAGAACAAATAGAAAATGATGTTCCCCTGAGTTCCTGGGCTATATATTTAACAAATGAATTGAAATATCCAAGTTTTCAGGTTAATTCTATGTGATGACAGTATGTTGCTTTTCAGAAATCTCCAACAAATGTTTGTATCTACAGGTGGCTGAAAATTATCAAGAAGTTGCCTCCATCTCCAGAAACAAATCAAATGCAGGTAGTCCTGTTTGAAGACCATTTATTAAGTGAATTGTTTGGAGTTAGAATGGTGCTGAATAATGGAGATTTCAAAACGGTCCTTGTAGTTATGACTACTGCAGTGGTCACACAATCACAATTTGGGCAATTAGCTCAGAATTATGACATTTCAGCATCCTAGGGTCATATGATCACCATTTATGATCTTCATTGCCAGCTTCTGACAAGCAAAGAGGACAAAAAGCTATTGCCTATGTACATTTTAATATCTCAGTTTGTACAGAATCTCCTTTTGTTCAGGTTATGGGAAGAATTTTAAGGGTTGGATTATGTTTGCATCTGCATCAGAATGCTCTGATTCTTCTTCCCTCCTATCTTCCATTCTCTGATTCCATTACAGCTAGCTTTTCAGTTTCCCTGCCCAGAACATTTTTGGTATGGTACTTTTTATATTTGGTTTTCCTATAATTTAGCTCTTATCTATTTCATTATTAGTGGCCATCATTTTGTCATATTCTGAGTCATTGTCTGAGATGCTAATAAACATTTTTGGCCAGGAAATCCAAACTGGCCATCAGGAGACCTCTCCCAGACTTGGGAAAATCAGCTTCAAACCTTTCCTTTGTTTAACTCCTACCCACCCCCCACAGTAGAAACCCACATTTCTTCAATAAAGAAAGCATTAAACAATGGGGGAGACAGAGTTGTCAATCTTTCTCTCCCCCCCAATTAGGTGCTAAAACTAAACCTCTGTCTTCCAATCTCAATTTTTTAACTAACTCATGCGCTAAATTTACTGCATGCCTGGAAAGAGGATGACAAAATCTGTAAATTAGTTATCTTGATGATTGACTGCCAGGCTAAAGAGTAGATGAAAGGAAGTAAGCAAGCAAAAAAAAATCTTTCTGCAGGTTGTGTTGAGATGTTGAAGAAGGGAATGTTTTCATACATGGGTTCCCTTCTGCACACAGAAGGAAACTCCCTGCTCTCCTTTGACAGGCAGCTCCTTCACTCTATCCAGTTAATGACTCATGCAATCACTTAAGCACTTGCTGTGATTGTCATCATTGAACAAAGCAGTCACATGGGTATCTCACGTAATGATTGTTTTGCTCAGTGATGAAATTCTGGTCCCAATTGTGACGGTAAGTCAAGCACCACCTGTGTGTATTCATTTTTAATGTTCTGAATTTCTCCTCCCTAGGGATTTCCTTTGTTTGTTTTTTTTTAAATTTGGAAATTATAGAACCGTTATCAAAGCAGAACTAGTATGTGAGAGCTATTCAAAATGCAGTGATAATGTTTTATGGTTATACACAACAGGTGTTTGGCTTTCTCCTTGGGATCTGCATCGCCAACTATGGGCTTTTTTTGCCAAACTCAGCAATATCTTTGTTGGCATCTTTGGTCTTTTGAACAGCTAACTTTTCAGTCAATTAAACTGATTGGGTCAGGAGGGGATTCATGAATCTAAAACTGGGAAGTACTTGCACTCAATGTTTTACTCTTTCTTCCATTATTTATTTGACATGTAAGCCCAACAATCTTGTATATAACCTTCTAACTCCTTTTGGAAAGTCATATATGCATTTTTCCCTCTACCATATCATGATTATGCACCATCAGGTTGGTATTAACTATTAGCAAACACACTGTCAGGCCCAAACTCAGAGTGATGAGAGTCCAATCCTTTATTTGCTTACATCTAATAGATAGAATCTTGCCAAACTAAAGCTGTAACATTGTAAATTTCTAAATATATCCTGAGTTTCTAGGGTGTGGTTACCCAGGAAATCTTCCCCACTCCTCTGTCCAGATAAAACTGCACAAACCCTTAATCTAGGTGTTTTTCTGGTTGTCAAAATCCTCCCTCTCTGCTGATGCAGATATGTATTCCATCACATGCATAGATCTGTCCCCAGGTTTTCCAATGGTACATCCATTGCTGCTGTAACTGAGTCCATTTACCTTCCTGCAGGTCGTTCTCTTTCTCTCTATCCTTCTATCTTTTCCAAAATTATAAATTTCTCAAGAGATCTGCACCGGCAGTTCTATTACTACTCCTAACCCTATTTTGCAAGTTAGATTTAAGAAAAGAATTACAGAAGTTTACCCTTGAACTAATAAACACTGCCCAATGCAGTCCATATTTATCCCTCCACATTGTTCTTTATTAAACTCACAGTTCTTTTAACATCAGAAGCTTCCATCAGTCCACCTTACTTACCAGCTTTTACTTCCATTCCAGTTTTTTTTTCATTCTTCTTGCCTGAGATTTCTATAATGGCTTCTCAAGTCTCCACATCTAAAGCCACCCCATTTCTGGCCCTTCCTTTCTGTCCTATGAGAAACTTTACAATGAGAAAAAAATTATTTTTATTCTCTTCTTTCCTACACTAACTAGCAGAAACATTTATTTATTATGAAAATATGCATGGAAATATGGATATGTGATAAACAGGCAAAAAGCCATGGCAACTGCAGGCACATCATAGAATCTTTTATATATATATATATTTACAAATGTCTGTCAAACCTGTTCAAAAGTGGAATAAATATACATTTGCATGATCTTCATCCAGCACACCTGCTAGATATGCCTAACCAGGAAGCATATCAAAACGTGGACAAGATAATATAAATTCTCTGCATCTACATGTGGGTTAAATGAAATAATGAACCACTCATATTAATGAACATAGTGTAATACAAAGCAGACACATTCATTTTTTAATACTTCTTTATCTTATTCACAAGAGAGAGAGGAAATGTCATGTAAATTAAAAATCACCACAGCAGTGTTTTTGCTTTCTTAAAGGCTTTAGCTGGTAATTATCTTTCTGTGTCTTGTGAAATGCTAATGTTTCCATAACTTTTGTAACAGTGAAAATAATGTACAGTTTCCATATACTAGTTATATGCTCTCTATATAATATTTCAACAAATATAGCCAGCAGACAATTGGTGTGAATAAACCATTATAATGACAGAAGGAAGCAGTTGGAACAAATGCTATTTGTATCTATAAACTAGACAATCCATGACCTGTTGGGTCATCATTTCAGTTGCGTTATCATTTCAGAGATATTTACTTACCTAAACAGATCAATAGAAGGACCAAGCAGCTGCAATGAGTGAGATTTTGAACTTTCTATTGGCTATTCCACTGATTTCGCTTATGGGAAGCTTATAGGGAGAAAGTTAATGGGTAAGCCAGCAGGAATATTAGCAAAATGTTCAGGTAACTTCACCTACCCCATATCTTCCCCATAGCCTCTTCCAATTGTTCTGGGTTCATGCTGCACCAGCCACTCATGTACCTGAGCACAACCACCCTGACCCATGCAATGTCCTAAAACATGTCCCTGAACCCATGCTGGGCCTCCATCTGTCTCCAACCAGCATCCTCATGCCAATACGCTGATTGGCACTATACCCTCATGCACCCTCTCTGATCCTTGCTTGACTTCTTGGATAACCCCTTGTAGCCTTGTGCATTCTCCCCAACTTTGCTGCATCTCTCGTGCACCTACTCACTCACTCCTCACCTCCTCCTTACTTTATCTACAGATATTTACATGTCTGCTGGACTTGGACTTGCAAATTCCTGCTGGTTTCTGCACAGACTTTACTTGTGAAAAGCTTGCAAGAGAAAGTCAATGGGAAGCCAGCAGGGGAGATTGCAAATTGCTTGGGTAACTCCTCTGCTTCTGGATCATGCTGGAAGTAAGTGACCTGATTCTCCCAAACGGGATTTCTCAAGAAATAGGTTAGGTACTCTTTCAAGAACTCAGAAAAGGGAATCTCAATAGTTTAGGTGAGCTTGAATGTGCAAAACAGACTAATAACATTTATACTTTGATCTCAGTTGGACTCAAACATGCATTCCTCTGCTCACCTGAATTCTGGATCCAAGGCCAATTTCAGGATTTCTCTATGAAAATATATCTTGTCCATGTAGATATTAGATCCACTGATATGAAGAAACTTGATCAAAGGATCTTCCTCTTTAGTGCTATTATTTAACAATTTTTTCCTCCTTCACCTTAAAATCTTCAAACTTCAAGAAACTTTACAATTCTATTTAAACCTTGTCCTTGTATGTCCCATAGGCTTGGCAATGAATTGGCTCCAAACCCACTCCAAATCCGAGAGATTTACTGGGATTAAGGAACAATATGTTTAATTCTCAGAATTGCTAAAAACAGTAGCTGCAGAACACAAAACATCCATCTGCTCTTTTGTGTTTGATTACCAAGATGCTTCTCTTGTTGTACTTACAAGGTATTCTGATTTTGCTGACATTTTTGTAAAAGAAGTACACATGTTGTTCCTCCCCCTATTATTTTTGTGACTGACTTGATTCCAGAAGGTTAGATCCTGTTACACAACAGTACCCTGTGGTTGCTCAACAATTGGCTTACTTAAAGGAGTGTACTGATCACAATTTACAGGGTTGATTTGATCCCCATTTCAGTTTCAGCCCATCTTATTTTCTCTACCTCTGTCAGAGTGGGCCATGACTTCAGACTTTTGAACTCTATGACTTACTTCCTCACACTAACCTCTGAATTTTTGGGATGGTTGCAATAAGCAAGTGGGTGGGGTGTTTTTATTTAACTGAATTCAAAAAGGGGCATACAATTTGAAAGAGGGTCATAACTATTTAGCTATTTTTGACACACATTATGGAAAGTGAATGTAGTGAGATGTGTTTTGGCTTGGTTCACAGCCCCTTCTATCCTTCATAAGATTTATGTATAAGGTTCTGCAGGACAGTTCAGACTGTTTTGTAGTTCTTTCTTTCAGTGACATGTTTTATTTATTCTGAAACTATAGCTACACCCATTAAACACATCAGGATTGTCCTTGAATGCCTTCATCTGCACAAGTTGTATTTTAAACTGGAGAGAAATACCTTTGATCCCCCTGTATTAGATTTGGTGCCATATCATATTTCTTCTGCTGGCATCTACCCTAGATGAGCCATGCTAAAATACAATTCTAACACCCTTCAAGAAATGCCTTGTTACAGTGACCCAGCCAGAGAACTCTGTTGTGGACCTGATGGAGATAATAACACAATATGGGAAGGTTTCTGGATTTAAAGTAAATATACAGAAAACTAAAATTTTGGCTAGAAATATGACAGTTTCGCAGAAGGCTCTCTTAGAAGGATTAACTGGTTTTGAGATTGTTAAAAGGGTTAAATATTTGGGGGTGATTTTGTCGCCCTCTAATACAAAGCTATATAAAAATAATTATGAAAAGTTATGGGGGAAAATTCAAAAAGAACTGGAGAGTTGGGAAAAATTGCAATTGTCTTTGTTGGGACGGATCGCAGCAGTGAAAATGAATGTCCTGCCCAAATTTTTATTCTTATTTCAAATGATACCGATTCTTAAGAAAGACTCTAACTTGGAGGAATGGCAGCGTGGTATCAATAAATTTGTGTGGGCAGGGAAAAAGCCACGAGTTAAACTTAAGATTATGCAGGATACTCGCGAGAGAGGTGGCCTTAAAATGCCTAATTTTAAATTATATTATGAAGCTGCTGCACTAGTAGGAATAAGTGATTGGATTAATTTGACACAATCGAGGTTATTAAATCTTGAGGGCCATGATCTGTTGTTTGGCTGGCATGCATATTTGTTGTATGATAAGAAGGTAGATACTGTGTTTAGGATGCATATTTTAAGACAGGCATTGCTGAGAGTTTGGAAGAAGTATAGACATAAGTTAAGCAGCAAGATACCATTGTGGGCAATCCCAAAACACGCAATAGAAAATATACATGCTGGTTTCAAACATGATGAGACTACTTACAAGGAAATTTTAAGTTTGGAAAGGAATATTTGGTGCTTGAAATCATATAGTTTCTTGCGAGAAGAGAAGGTTGTTCAGACTTGGTTTCAATATATTCAGTTACAGGCCAGGTGGAAAGAAGACCAAAAAAATGGATTTGCAACGACTGATGAAAATTTGATAAAGCAAATTAGAAATCAAGGACCAGCACATATTAAACGGATATATCTTGCATTGATAGAGATTGATTCAGAAACAGAGCTTGTTAAGGATTGTATGATAAAATGGGCCCAAAACATTCAGGAAGTTATTACAATGGACACGTGGGAAAAGATCTGGGTGAGGAATGTAAAATTCACTCAAGCTCAAAGTTTAAGAGAGAACTTCTACAAAATGTTTTATAGATGGCATCTAGATCCTAAAAAGCTCGCAAGTATGTATCCGAATTATCAGCCTAAATGTTGGAGGTGTGGTGATGAAGAGGCAACATATTTTCACATATGGTGGACATGTAAAAAGGTCAAGGCTTTTTGGATAAAAGTCTGGTGGAATATGCAGAAGATTTTTAAACGGAGGATAAAGTTTTGTCCGCAATTTTTTTTGTTGGGAATAATTGTTGACGCTACAGTTGTGGACTCTAAGTTGATGCTGAATTTAGTTACGGCAGCAAGACTTTTGATAGGTCAATATTGGAAGAAAGAGGAACTGCCGACTATACAAGAGTGGATTTTAAAGGTTTCCGACTTGGCAGAGATGGCGAAGATTTCGGCCTATTTGAAAGATTACTCGCAAGAACATTATATTATGGAATGGAGAAAATGGATTGAGTTTATCCAGAATAAGTATAGGGTCAAGAAGTTTTATCTAGCATTTGAATAAGTCTTCTTTCGTTTTCTTTTTTCTTTTTTTATTTTGTCTTCTATATATATTTAATAATGCTAAGTTTTGTTTGATCCTATATAAGTTAGAGAGTGATGGATTTTAGAATTTATAGTTGTTAGTATATGGTTGTTTATGATTGCCTTTTTATATATATATACCTTGTATTTAGCTCTGGGAAGTCCGGGGGGGGAGGGGGGTTAGGGGGAGGTGGGGGGGGAGGAGGGAGGGGGGGAGGGGGGGGAAGGGGGGAGGTAGGGAGGGGAGGTAGGGAGGGGGAAGGGGGTTTTTTAAAGGAAAACTGTATTTTTAAAACTTTTCAATAAAAAAAAAAAAAAAAAAAGAAATGCCAAACAAATCCAGTATTTGGGATATTTTGTAACTTTATTGGGACTTTGCTACTTTTTTTAATAACCTGCTGCATAATTTTTAACTTAAACTCTCCCCCCCAAAAAATGATAAAGTCCCATTAAAATGGTGTTTTGATGTATGGCAGACATTAGTGGCATTAAAGTCAGAATTCACCTTTCAGCCCCTCCTTTGTCATTCAGACTCCATTTAATTTAATTTAATTTAATTTATTAATATTTCTATACCGCCCTTCTCCCGGAGGACTCAGGGCGGTGTACAGGGCAAGAATAAAACACAGAAATTTACAAAAACTAAAAGATAATTAAATGCATGCCCGATTAAAA
The DNA here is from genome assembly GCF_964194415.1 of Vipera berus. NCBI lineage: Eukaryota > Metazoa > Chordata > Lepidosauria > Squamata > Viperidae > Vipera > Vipera berus. The sequence continues at coordinate 83,143,535 of NC_138202.1, read as the reverse complement.
TACAATTGATACATAGTAAAAACCCCAATAAAAATGATAAAAAACCCCACCAATCCCCCCTCAGGCCAGGCCGGCTTGCTCGAACAAGTATGTTTTCAGATTTGTCCCTTTATTGTTCAAATGAATGCAAATGAATTTTGCACACAGAGCTATTATCCTCTAGGCAGCTGATGATTTCAGGCAAGTTCTTTTGCCTTGTTCCTTTTATTCAAAAGGTATGGTTTTGTTTATGTTTTTTTAATAAGGGACGCGGTGGCTCAGTGGGTTAGGACGCTGAGCTTGTCGATCAGATGGTTGGCAGTTTGGCGGGTCGAATCCCGAGTGCCGCGTAACAGAGTGAGCGCCTGTTACTCGTCCCAGCTTCTGCCAACCTAGCAGTTCAAAAGCACGTAAAAATGCAAGTAGAAAAATAGGAACCACTCCAGTGGGAAGGTAACAGCGTTCCGTGCGCCTTTGGCGTCTAGTCATGCCAGCCACATGACCACGGAGACGTCCTCGGACAAGCGCTGTCTCTTCGGCTTTGAAACGGAGACGAGCACTGGCCCCTAGAGTCGGAAACGACTAGCATGCATGTGCCGGGGAACCTTTACCTTTATCTTATGGTTTTTTAGCAAAACATTCTTATGTGTAATTGAAGTATTTCAACTTTGGAGATACCTATTAGAAGGGGCAGCAAGTCTAAACTGATCAAAAAGAACCTGGAATGTCTTCAGACTTTGCAGATATTCAGACAGGATCAACGCACTGCTATGTTGTATAAAATGTCAGCACTATTAGAAAATAGACCCAGCACCGTTACAGTAAATGAACCAGTCACATAGACATGAAGAACAAAGAAATAGGTTGTCTACAAAACAAAGAGTAAATAGGAGATACAATATATCAGTATACCTGCAATTTTTCGCTTTTTCATTTTTTTAGGTAATACTCACACTCCATGTAATGTGAAAATCTTAGCTAATCAGTATGTACCATATGTTTGCTTGTATTGCACATGTGTTAAAGTTGATTAAAGATTCTGCTCAGTGAGATCGTTCCTCTGGGATTTTTCCAGGAATCGTTGTTTTAAAAAGCTACTAAGAAAACTTTCTGTTGACTTGTTGGTACTCTTTGAATAAAGGGATCATTGTTTTTCCCATACCTCCTAGCTCTCAGAAAAATAAAAGCTGAAGCCTGAAAAAGTTTTTTTTCCCTCTTAATGTTCTGTTTCCTGCCACCATTTTAAAATCAGAAATATTTATCCCTCAACACACATGACCCACATTAGACCACTGACACCCAGGTGAGGGAGAAATTGTGGACTTCATGCAGCAAGCGCACAAACAAAAGCAAGGAGATTCATGTGTGGGTTTAAATTGAGAACTACTAGGGATTCTGTCAGCCTTCCCAGATAGTCCAGACAGGAAACATGACCAGTTGACTAATTATACTTAATCGTATAGCTACATTAACAGAATCGTGCAAGTCTGAAAGTACAAATCTCCCACCATCTCTTTTACTGTCTTTTTTGAGTTTCTTTCTCTGCCCATTATGCAGTGGTGGGCTATTCCCTCTTTTATTTCAACATTCCCTTAGTATCTCTTCCTTTTGTCTCTCAAGGTCATTCCCACATACCATTACAGATACCATTTTAATGTTTAGAACAGAACAGAACAGAATAGAATTGGAAGGGACATTGGAAGTCTTCTAGTCCAGCCTCCTGCTCAAGCAGGAGAACCTATACTATTTCAGATAAGTGACTGCCTAGTCTGTTCTTAAAAACCTCCAGTGATGGTGCGCCCACGATTTCTGAAGGTTAATTGTCCTCACTGTTAGGAACTTTCTCCTTAATTCCAGGTTGCTTCTCTCTTTGATCAGTTTCCAACCATTGTTTCTTGTCCTGCCCTCTGGTGCTTTGGGGAATAATTTGACCCCTCCTCTTTGGCAGCCCCTCAAATACTGGAATACTGCTATCATGTCACCCCTATTTCTTCTTTTCTTTAGACTAGCCAAACCCAAGTCCTGTAGCCATTTCATTCCCATTTTTTCTGGAAATTGGAAAAAAAAGTTTCATAATGACTGGTTATATGTCTCACTTTCTCTCAGGGAAAGGCACTTTGCCATCATAACAAACCTTTAGGGAACTGGGGGAGGGGAGGGGGAGGTAAAAGTGGCCATATTATGCTTAGATGGAGAGCATTTCATGATCCCGAGTCATGGTGAAAATGACTTCTCATACTAGTTATTATTAGAGGTAAGACTTTTATGACTAAACCAGCCATTCTATTGCCCCTTTCTTCCCTTATCACGGAATAACATGTGGAAAGTTTATTATGGGCCAACCAGGATCAAGGGTCTTGACACTCTATTAGTTGCCTATGGATTTTCTCTCTTGTTGGAACAGGATCTGACATTCTTCAAGTAGAGAGACATGCCTTAGCATTTCAACCCATATTGTATATATCTCAGTTCCAAGCTAATATTTAAAAGTGTTTTTCTTCTTTTGGATGTGAAATTTAATTTGCTTTAAGGAAGGCAAAGAGGACAAATGCTACCTTAGAACAAGGTAATTCCAGGTATCCATGATATTTTTGTATTCTGATAGGGAGTGATATAATTTGAAACTTGGGGAATTGTCTGCTTTTATAAACCACAGCCCTTTCCAATCCGCATTTTTTAAAACAGAGAAATAGGGCAGGGATGACTTAGAGCTTGACTAGGATGCTCCTCTCCCTTTCCCTAATTTTACAGTTGGCTTGAAATCTCTTCCATCTTCCCCTATAGCAGATCCTACTAAAAAAGATTCTAGTTTGGATAAAGTGTCCAGACCACTGGATTTTCAGAGAGTCTCGTCTTCTTTATGGACCAACTGGGGAAAAAATGTGAAAAAAGTTCAGATAATCAGTCAATTTCTCTTTCATCCCTTCCTTTCATTTGTTTCTGCAAATAAAATAATCGTGGATTATTAATGCCAAGTCATACTTCTACTGAAATCTGTCTGTAAAGTATTCTGGCAGTCTTCCTTGACTGATCAGGCAACAGAGTGATAGATTATTATTTACATATGTGATAGTGCCAAACTACTATGTGTGATGTATCACTGTGTGACCTTATCTCAATGATGCACATCAATTGCTTAGGATAAAAGTGATAGCTGAGTCACTGTTTGAATTATAATTCATCATGCAAGCATTTTTTATATATTTAGGGTTTCTGTATCATGTGATTTTTTATATATTAAATTATGGATACGGCATTTAAATCCCATGTTGTGCATAGAATTACATGCACCTGAAATTTCTAAAAAAAATCCATTCACATTCTTTAAAAGGCTGTGTCATATTAATTTTAGGTGTATATAAATGTCTAAGAGTTTATCTTACTATTAATAAAAGTGTCAGGAAGTAATTGCATTCCTTTGTTAGGCTTACTGTAGTTCATTAAAATCCTCGCAGCAGTGTACACACACACACACACACATACACATACACATGGCCAACCTAATACCAGAAGATAATGTGTTCCACATTGAAGTAACTACCATCGAGAATGCCATTTTCTAGGTTCCCATCCCTTTATAGGAGGGAGTAAGTAAGTACTCATGGTATCTTCTCTTGGTCAGATTGTGTAGGCTTAATGTTGATCTCCATTGAACTAACTTTCGTATTATGTGTACAAATGTTCCAATTTGAATATAGTATTCTCAATAAACATATAGAAAAATGACATCTTTGTGGTATTTTAAAAACCTGCCACTCAGAATATATATCCCAGTAGGGAGAACATTGTTTAAAAAGAAGATGTCTTACATCAGATTTTACAAATTTGATTTAATAAACTCATATTCTTGATTTATAACAGCAGTTAATTGTGGCAGATAAGAAATATCAGCTTACTGAAAGCAGATACAGCTCTGTAACTAAGCAGAGTTATTCCATACCCTCTTTGGTACCAAGTAACTGTAGGTTTTCTCCGATCTTGAGGAAGGATCTGACTAAAATTTTGAGACCATAGAAGAGAGAGATCAGTAATGAGCCTGACTGTTTTGAAACTTCCTATACAACAAAAGGCTATTTTAATAAACTGCCTTTTCCTTGGAAGATAGAAGTCTGGTTAAATAACTATACCATCAAGGACAGGATAAAAGCATAGTTATCTCACTGTGAAGTTTAATTTGGAGACAAAGAAAGATTGAGATGTGCTTGAACATTAATAGCTCAGGTTGGTAGTTGGGCTGTTGCTTTGATCTCTGAAGCTTGGAGATTTGGCTGCAAATGTTTCATCTCCATTTGGGGGGGATACTGAAGACGTTCCCCCTGAATGGAGATGAAATGTTTGCAGCCAAATTGCCAAGCTCAGAGATCGAACCAACAGCCCAACAAAGAAAGATAAAATGCACTGCCATAGTAAGGGTTCCCCCAGCCTCATTGAGCCCCTCAAGTTAGAAGACATCCATAAGTTAGAGGCAGAAACAACAAGGTTTCTCTAGCAATAGTTCAAACCCATGCTCATTTCTCCTCTCCCTTGTTTTTTGAATGAAGGCAATGGAAGTAGAAATTCATTGGTTGAAAAAGAACAGAATAAAGCCCTGGAAGCTGCATAGATTAATAAGCTGCTATCCACATTTCATCTCTTTATGCTTGGCTCTTTACACTAACTCTGTGGCAACCCACATAAATTAGAATTCTGAGATGGTCTGTGCGAGCAGTTCCAAATTTAACTCTGAGGAGGGTGCTTTGATATGAGCTTTTCTTCCTGGGGTGGATATCAGTAAAAAATAAAATAGATGCCAAGCATTAAGGAGATCAGACACAAGTGTCTCAGGGTTTTCTACACTTCAGAAAGGCTTATCTCCTGTTGAGTCAGCTGTCATTCTTTTTAATCACTTTTAGTACTTGTTCTATGCAGATACACTTTTAAATGGTGTACAAAACCATTTATTCCTTTGGTTGCCTTTCATTTTCTTCCTTTTAATTGTTGATGAAATATGATGTTTGGCCCTTTTTTGGACTCATTGGTTCAATTCTTTCTTATGATTTCTGAGAAAAGTCCTTTAATCATGGTGTTCTCAGCACAGAGGATACCAAAATATTTTTAGATATAGTGTTCAAATTGTATTATTCTTTCAGTAAAACATTCAGAACGGTTAAGTCATTTCTTTGGGGCAGCAAATATTTATACTCTTAAAGATTGGCCAAGGATGAAAGAGAACACTGATGGCAAGTCATACTGAATACAGCTACAATATTGGTAGGAAGAATTACTCTATCAAATGCAGAGTTTCAAGAGTTTCGCAGTATGGTATAATTTATATTCGTCCTCACAGATCATTTCTTTTGCAGTGATAAAGAGACTTGTGTGTTCAGCAATGCTGTTTAACTACACTACAGAGAGGACACACTTCCAAAAGGGCCAGCAATAATAGACATGTCAAAGAACTAGGATCAGGCTCAATGTAATTCATTGGGAAATGAAACAGCAATCTATTCCATTATTCTGTCAAGGAAACCAACTAAATATTTACATCAAGGGTAATATCTATATATAATACACGAAGATTAGCCCCTCTAGTTGGAAGGTATCCAATGGGTTACTAGGATTTGCTTATAATTAAAACCAAAAAAAATTCCAGGTGATGAGTCCTCAAATCACACTTTGCAAAATCTGGGAAAAAAGCAAAATCTGCAAAGACACTTATGTACAATTAGTATGTGAAATATCAAAACCATGAGTCAATTCATACTTGATTTTGTCAAAACACAATTGTCAAGAACATATACATACAGGAATCAACTGAAAAGGCAATGGAATTGGTGGAGATGGCCAAGTTGGCTGCCATAATCAGGGATGTTGTTGTTGTTAGTTGCGAAGTCGTGTCCAACCCATCACAACCCCATGGACAATGTTCCTCAAGGCCTTCCTGTCCTCTACCATCTTCTGGAATCCATTTAAGCTCACACCTACTGCTTCAGTGACTCCATACAGCGACCTCATTCTCTGTCGTCCCCTTCTTCTATTGCCCTCAATCTTTCCCAGAATTAGGCTCTTCTCCAGTGAGTCCTTCCTTCTCATTAGGTAGCCAAAATATTTGAGTTTGAACTTCAGGATCTGGCCTTCTAAAGAGCAGTCAGGGTTGATCTCCTCTAGGACTGAGTGGTTTGATCGCCTTGCAGTCCAAGGGACTCGCAGGAGTCTTCTCCAGCACCATAGTTCAAAGGCCTCAATTCTTTGGTGCTCAGCCTTTCTTATGGTCCAACTTTCACTGCCATACATTGCAACTGGAAAGACCATAGGTAAAGGTAAAGGTTCCCCCGCACATGCGTGCTAGTCGTTTCCGACTCTAGGGGCCGGTGCTCATCTCCGTTTCAAAGCCGAAGAGCCAGCGCTTGTCCGAGGACGTCTCCGTGGTCATGTGGCCGGCATGACTAGACACCAAAGGTGCACGGAACGCTGTTACCTTCCCACCATAGTGGTCCCTATTTTTCTACTTGCATTTTTATGTGCTTTCGAACTGCTAGGTGGGCAGAAGCTGGGACGAGTAACAGGCGCTCACTCTGCTACGCGGCACTCGGGATTCGACCCACCAAACTGCCGACCTTCCGATCGACAAGTTCAGCGTCCTAACCCACTGAGCCACCGGGTCCCTGGAAAGACCATAGCCTTGACTATATGCACTTTTCTTGGCAGGGTGATGTCTCTGCTTTTTAGTGTGCTGTCTAGTTTTGCCATGGCTTTCCTCCCAACGAGCAAGCATCTTTTAATTTCTTGGCTACAGTCCCCATCTGCAGTGATCTTGGAGCCCAGGAAAATAAAATCTGTCACTACCTCCATTTCTTCCCCATCTATTTGCCAGGAATTGAGAGGGCCGGATGCCATGATCTTGGTTTTCTTAATGTTTCAACCAAAGTTTTGCACTCTCCTTCTTCACCCGCAACAAGAGGCTCTTTAGTTCCTCTTCAGTTTCTGCCATTAGAGTGGTATCATCTGCATATCTTAGGTTGTTGATATTTCTCCCAGCAATCTTAATTCCAACTTTCATCCATCTAGCCCTGCCTTTCTCATGATGTGCTCTGCATATAAGTTAAATAAGAAGGGCAATAGTATACAGCCTTGCCGGACTCCTTTCCCAATTTTGAACCAATCAGTGGTTCCGTTTCAAGTTCTCACTGTTGCTTCTTGACCTGCATATAGGTTTCTCAAGAGACAAATAAGTTGGTCTGGTACTCCCATCTATTTAAGCACTTGCCACAGTTTGTTGTGATCCACACAATCAAATGCTTTAGCATAGTCAATGAAGCAGAAGTAAATGTTTTCCTGGAACTCCCTAGCTTTCTTCATGATCCAGTGTATGTTGACAATTTGATCTCTAGTTCCTCTGCCTCTTCAAAATCCTGCCTATACTTCTGGTAGTTCTCGATCCACATACTGCTGGAGTCTAGCTTGTAGGATTTTAAGCATAACTTTACTAGCATGAGAAATGAGTGCAATGGTGCGATAGTTTGAACATTCTTTAGCACTGCCTTTCTTTGGAATTGGAATGTAAACTGATCTTTTCCAATCCTGTGGCCACCGTTGAGTTTTCCAAATTAGCTGGCAAATTGAGTGTAGCACTTTTACTGCATCATCTTTTAAGATTTTGAATAGCTCAGCTGGAATACTGTCACCTCCACTAGCTTTGTTGTTGCTCAGCTTTTCTAAGGCCCACTTCACTTCACATTCTAGGATGTCTGGCTTGAGGTCAGTGACCACCTCATCGTGGTTATCAAGGTCATTAAGCTCATTCTTGTATAGATCTTCTGTGTAATTTTGCCACCTCTTCCTAATCTCTTCTGCCTTTTTAGGTCCCTGCCATTTTGGTCCTTTATCATGCTCATTTTTTCACGAAACATTCTCTTCATCTCTCCAATTTTCTTGAAGAGATCTCTTGTCCTCCCTATTCTATTGCTTTCTTCTAATTCTTTGCACTGATACGGCATTCTTATCTCTTCTTACTATTCTCTGGAATTCTGCATTCAATTGGGTGTATCTTTCTTTTTCTCCTTGCCTTTCGCTTCCCTCCTTTCCTCAGATATTTGCAAAGCTTCCTCAGACAGCCATTTTGCTTTCTTGCATTTCTTTTTCTTTGGGATGGTTTTAGTTGCTACCTATTGTACTATGTTGTGAACCTCTGTCCATAGTTCTTCAGGCACTCTGTCTATCAGATCTAAATCTATTTGTCACCTCTACTATATATTCATTAGGGATATGATTTAGTTCATACCTGAGTGGCCTAGTGCTTTTCCCTACTTTATTCAGTTTAAATTTTGCAATGAGAAGTTCATGGTCTGAGCCACAGTCAGCTCCTGGTCTTGCTTTTACTGACTGCATAGAGCTTCTCCATTTTGGCTGCAGAGCACATAGTCAATCTGATTTCTGTGTAAACCTTCTGGTGATGTCCATGTCCCATCTCTTGGGTTGTTGAAAAAGAGTGTTTGTTATGTCCATCATATTCTCTTGACAAAATTCTGTCAGCCTGTGCCCTGCTTCATTTTGTACTCCAAGGCCAAACTTGCCTGTTATTCCGGTTATCTTTTGGCTTCCTACTTTAGCATTCCAATCCCCCATGATGATAAGGACATCATTTTTCTAGTGTTAGTTCTATAAGGTGCTCTAGGGCTTCATAGAACCGGTCAATTTCATCCTCTTCAGCATCAGTGGTTGGGACATAGACTTTGACTACTGTGATATTGAATGGTTTGCCTTGGATTCGAACTGAGATCATTCTGTCATTTTGGGGATTGTAACCCAGTATTGCTTTTCCTACTCTTTTATTGACTATAAAGGCTACTCCATTTCTTCTGAGGGATTCTTGCCCGCAGTAGTATACCTGATGGTCATCTGAATTAAATTCACTCATTCATTTTAGTTAGCTGATTCTTAAGATGTCGATGTTCAGTCTTGTCATCTCTTGTCATCTCTTGTTTGACCACATCCAGTTTGCCTTGATTCATACCATCTTCTGGAGTCCATTTAAGCTCATGCCTACTGCTTCAGTGACTCCATCCAGCCACCTCATTCTCTGTCGTTCCCTTCTTCTTTTGCCCTCAATCTTTCCCAGAATTAGGCTCTTCTCCAGTGAGTCCTTCCTTCTCATTAGGTGGCCAAAGTATTTGAGTTTCAACTTCAGGATCTGGCCTTCTAAAGAGTAGTCAGGGTTGATCTCCTCTAGGACTGACCGGTTTGATCGCCTTGCAGTCCAAGGGACTCGCAGGAGTGTTCTCCAGCACCATAGTTCAAAGGCCTCAATTCTTTGGCACTCAGCCTTTCTTATGGTCCAACTTTCACTGCCATACATTGCAACTGGGAAGACCATAGCCTTGACTATACACACTTTTGTTAACAGGGTGATTATTATTAGGTATAATTAAAAACTTGTTTATTCCTATTTGTATTTTAGGTTAAGAAAATGACACACACACACACACATTCAATGTAAAAGAACATGAACAATAAACACTACAATTATCCATCTATCCATCATCTACCCTCTTTTTGTGTGTAAAACAAATGCATAAATATAAATACATGGAAAGTGGATACATGTATAACTGTAATTTTAATGCTGTAGTGAAGTCGATGCAAGGAAGATACCTAAATTTCAGGATTTAGGATTCAGGAAATTAACTCTTTGGAGATGGTGTGTAATGAGAAGCAGGGGTTATGGGAGAAAACAGGGTTCTTCTTGTAGACAATGTAGAGAGGCAGTATCTTCGGAAGTGATAGGAGTAGAATGGAGAAAAGCAATTCATTCTGAGAAAAAGAAGCAGATTAACTGTGAAACAAAAAGATTACAAGTTTGTGTTGTGGCAAGGTGGAACATGAAATAGAAATAATGTCTGGTCTCTGCAAGGGGCTGCCTTTGAGGACTGAGTAATGCAAATGTGGAGTCCTCTTGGCTGCAAGATGTTTTCTGCCCTGTGTCCCTTCACTATTGAAGACAGGAGCAGGCTATTGGGGATGAGTCTGTGTTGTCTGCATCTCAAGCTGTCTGTAAGGAATATAAATCCTTCCATTCCCCTGTCGGAGCTAAAGAAGCTTCTTGGATAAGAAGCAAAGCAAATGGATGAGAAGTGAAACATCTACAAAGAAAAACAAGGAAGTTCAGTTGCCACTTGAAAAAGCACTTTGGAACAACCATGGCCTGGATGACTGAGCATCTCCATAGTCATTTAGCTATGCATTTTGGGATGAGCACCCTTTGAATGGTGCAGGAGAGTGAACAGATTTCCAGAGGACATTGCAGACTACAGGAACCATTTGCATTTCAGTTTGAGATGCAGCCAATACAGACTCATCCCCAACAGCCTGCATCTGTCTTCAACAGTGAAGGGACACAGGGCAGAAAACATCCTGCAGCCAAGAGGGCTCCACACATATTTGCAGTACTCAGGTGACCCTGAGGACATGGGTAAACCTTCAAATGGCATCAATGACTCTCTAAAAGAATGCAAATGACCAGTTGTCTGCAAGGAATATAAATCCTTCCATTCTCCACCATCCAGTCAGAGCTGAAGAAGCTTCTTGGATGAGAAACTTTTTCAAAGGAAACCAAGAAAGTCCATTTGCCGCCTGAAAAAGCACCTTTGGGACAACCATGACCTGGATGACTGGGAATCTCCACAGAACCTTGAAGACTAGCTAGAGACTTCAATCAGGCTATAATGTGGTAGTTTAAACAGTTAGGGGAACAAGTTAGATTATACATATAACCTACTGGTTGTGAGTTTGATTTCAGTATAAATTAAAATGCTTATTCACACCTTTAAAGACCTACAGGAGTTGGTAACCTTTGGAACTGCCTAATCACACTTGCTCTTGCCAGTGCATTAAGGACCAGAAGAGAAGCTCTAACATTAGCATTTCTACCCCTAAGGATGCCACTTGTAGGTACTACAGAATCAAGTCTAATTTGACATTGCTCTCCTTCTCTGGAACAGAATCTCCTCAAAGATTAGGGACTCCATTCCCCAACAAATTCATAAGGATTAGTTGACAGAAGGAAAGCACCCAGTGGATCTGCTGAGGGGTGAGGGGCTGAAGATCTACAGAAGCAAAGAACCAAGAAGAACAAATAGGAGACATAGCCACAAAGAGGGAATATGGGAAAAGAGAGTAAGGAAAAATGTTACATGAATCTCTGTGCAAAAGTAGTTACAGGGAGCATATTTGCCAAAGCAGCAATGAATGATGGGCTGTTAATGTATGTGCTGTGTGTTAGAAAGGTATTGCATTGTCGAGGACAATGTTCAACCTACTGTGTAAAGAAGATAAATCAATGGACTGGGAGATTCACCCAGTAAATTCAATAGTGCTATTTAAAATGCCTATTTTAGTTTATGTACAGTAGTTTATATGTCTGCCTGCTGTTTCTTAATGATATAAGCAAAAATTCAACAGTAGAGGTAGAATTCTCTCCCACCCTTATTGGATGTCCTGGAAAGGAAGTAAATCACTCTGTAGAGTCCTGTTACTGGTAGAAGATTTGGCAGCAGGCTTTTTAAAAGTAGCTGTAGGGGAGCCAGGTTGAGCAATCTCCACGAGAGTTGGCTTTCAAATTCTGAACCAGCTTCTGTGTCATCTTGGATCCAGACAATGTAAAACGCAGAGCAGGATTTTCCTTCAGGCTTTAGATCAGACATGTCAAACACAAGGCCCGGGGGCCAGATCCGGCCCGCGAAGTGGTTTCATGTGGCCCGCGAAGCCATCCTGGAAACAGTGAGGGAACGGCCCCTACTGCCTTGGCCCTGGCCCAGAGACCCTCCTTCTGCCAGAGACCCTCAGATCTGTCCCACCCCTGCCCGGGCCCCCATAGGCACCCTTGATGCGAACAATGTAGAGCTGGCCACGCCCACCCAGCAGGCCATATGCACTCTGGCCACGCCCACCCAGTAGGCCACACCCACCCTGGCCATACCCACCCAGCCCCCTGAGGGCAACCGCAATGCTGATGCGGCCCTCAATGAAATTGAGTTTGACACCCCTGCTTTAGATTCATATATTATTTTTTTCTGTTCTCCTTAGTGAAACAAAATTCCCTTTCTGTTTATAAAGAGAATTTATAAATGAGGAGCAAGGCAAGCAATGCACAAATAAATGAATAAATAAATAGGATTTCAAAGAAAGATGGGAAATACTTATTTTCATAACTACTCACCAGAACCTCTCAGTAGGCCTGGGAGGAGTTGGACATTTTTTTTCTCTCCATTTACTTGGAAAATTAGATGTCATTCATTCTCTGTTCCCGGTTCGGAGGTGAAATAACCAGGGTGGACGGTGTCTTTGGAAAAGGTAGGTAAAATTACATGGTTTGAAGATTACAAGAGAAACCGGTATGGATTGAGTATCACTTGCTTTGTGTCACAAATGGAGCAGCGTGCTGCTATTTTCTGGGCTTGTTACAATCCTCTGTCAAGAAATTCAAGTGCCAAACGTGCAAGAACAAAGAAAACATTTTGGGTTTTGGAAATGGCTGTGGAGTTTGACATGCCTGCCCTTTAAAATGCAATGCTCAGTAAAGTGTGTGCAATACAGGCAATAATAGGCTTTGCTTTCTGTCTTCTATTCTACCTGGTTGGTGATTTATTGCTCGGTGCCGAACTGAAGATTAGAATGCCAAACTCTTTGCTTCAGTTACTAAGTCTGCCCTTGTTTTGCTAGCTAAGCTTATGCCAGGCATCAATATTCACCCCTGTTTTTCTCCATTTTTAAATCAAAAGATATAAAAGAACTGTTGGAACGATGTGGGAGAATTTAGAGTTGGGGAGATAGGTAACATTTTATTCATTCCTTGTATCTATATTTGCTGTTTTTCCCTCCAAAGTCCTTGTGTCAGTGAATATGAGAATTGCTTTATCACTGAGCAACACACACATTGAGACCGGAAATGCCATGTAATGGGATGAGCTCCCAATATTTGCCCCAGCAACTCCCCACCTCACAGTTTGAAAGCCTGCAGTTGAGACTAGATAAATATGTGTCATTTGGGTGGGAAGGTAACAGTGCTCTGTGCACCTCAGGGTATAGTGGCCACATGACTATGGAAATGTCTTTGAACAATGCTGGCTCCCTAGGCTAACACCACACATACACACACACACACACACACACACACACACACAGAGAGAGAGAGAGAGAGAGAGAGAGAGAGAGAGAGAGAGAGAGAGAGAGAGAGAGAGAGAGAGAGAGAGAGAGAGGAGATTTGGTGTATGGCAATAAATGGTTCATTTGTTTAAAACAATATATATAAGCGTTTTTTTAAAGTTTTAAGCAAATGAGCCATTATTGCCATACACCAAATTTTAGTGTGTGTGTGTGTGTGTGTGTGTGTGTGTGTGTGTGGTGTATATAGTATACATACACACCGACACACACACACACACACAATCTTTCCATAATATATATACAACATTTTTCTCTCTTTTTCTAAACAGATAAGCACATACAGGAACATGCAGAAAATATTTATATTTTGATCTGCAAGTATATTTTGAACAGACTCTGAGTTGTATACCCATTCATATCACAAACAATTCCTTTAGAATTTCATTTGAAAAGAAATTATTTTCTAGATTTTTGTGTCTTTTTTACAAGCTGACTCGTTTGTCAGGGTCAAGTATTCAGTTACGTTAAATATAAAATCTAGAATGCTCTTCATCTTTTAGGCTTAAGTATACTAAATATAATCAATTGATTTCTTTCTATGTGAAGGTTTTCATTTTGTAGTTCATATTCTTAAATAATTTCTCCCATATTTTGGCCTTTCTATAGGTAACAATGATAATATTTCTGCCACTGAGCATTTGGAGAATTAGCTGCTTTGATTCAGTATAGGAACATTTCTCAGAGGGAGAAAATGCCATCTCAACAAAGAACTATGAAGAACCTGAATAAGTCCAGCTTTGAAACCATTCATCAATTGTCCTAGAAGTTCTAGTAACCTTCACAGGTGAAGGAACAAGAATTAGAAAGTCAGGGAAGTTAATCTCCCTTAAGAGGCATTTCAACAGTGTAAGCAACTTTTGCAGCACCTCCATATTTCATGTTCTTGTTAGGTAATTTATAACTTTATAGAATTTCTTAATTGTGGTTAAATATTGGTGAAAAATTCCTGAGAACACCGTGGATAGCCAAGAAATAAACAAATGGAAAATGAAACAGTTCTCACTTGAGGCACAAATGACAAGGCTCAAATTATCCTACTTTAGACTCATTATGCAAAGACCTAACTCTTTGGACAAGGCTGGAGACTGTGTGGACTCAGTTACAGTAGCAATGGGTATATCATTTGAAGACCTGAAGGACCCAGATAAGACAAATCATAATGGAGAATGTGATCAACACTTCCCACTATGGAGGAATGGTTGTGGAAATTTATAGCTCTTGCTAAGATGGCTAAATTAACTCTTCAATTAGAGAAAAGTCACTAAATACATTTATTGGTGACTGGAAGTCTCTTATGCATGTTTTGCATAAAAAGTGAAAAAAAATGAACTTGTGATTTATGGCTTTGAGGATTAGACAGGGTAGATTACATATAGAAGGACATTATGATGTAAGATTAGAGAGACAAGTTAAAATATTTGTATTTATAACTGCTGTGAAGAATATCAGAAGCTAGTTCTCTTTATTTTTTCCTTTCTTTTCTATTTTCTTCAGGTTTTATACACACACACACACACACACACACACACACACACACATTCTTCAACTGATAAAGACCAAGTCGCTTTGGGTGCATGAAGTTTCAAGATCCAGGACTTTTAACATCTTTAGTTCTGGATGGGGTTGTACTACCCCAAACAGACCTGGGGTGCACGTTGAAGGTTCTCCTGCCTTGCAACTCCTACTTGAAATGCAGGTGGCAGTCATAGCTAGAAGAGTCTCTGCATAACTCCATGTTATGTGCTAGTTGAGAGTTGGGAGTCCCTGTTCTGAGCCATTCAAGCCCTCGTTCATCTAACACGTGGACTGTTGCATTGTTCTCTACATGTGGCTACACTTGAAGAGTATTCAGAAGCTACAAATGATGCAGAATGTAGTAATGTGGGCACTACTAGAGTGGCTCATGTTACACCACAGTTCTGTGAGCTGCATTAGCTGTCTGTTTGCTTCTAGATGTAGTTCAAGGTATTGGTTATCACATTTAAAGCCTTTCATGGGTTGAGGTTATCTGAAGAATCATCTCATTCAATGGGATTAGCCCATTCCACCCATGAGCACAGTGTGGGCCCTATTGGTCAAAGAATTTGGAAGGAAGAAAAACATTTTCTGAGTGGCTCCTGTCCATTGGATCATTGTAGCCCCTTGGAGAGATTCACAACTACCCTACAGACCTTCCATAAGGGCCTGAAAACCTATCTAGGGTATACCAGTTGGCCAGGGCCCCAATAGGAAAGCTCTATTCTGGAGGTGGTTATTGGATTAAAAAATAGCCCATTTCTTCCTGATTACTTTGTACTGCCCCCATCCCCATCTTTTATGTGTATTTATTGTTGTTGTTATTTATTGTTTTATCATTTTAATGCCTACTGTTTTTAATGTTTGTAGGCCCGCCCAGAGTTGCTTTAGGCAAGTTGGGTGATACATAAATCTAACAAATGAGAGAGAAAGAGAGAGTGTGAGACAGAGACAAAAAGAGAGGGGGGGAGAGATGGAGAGAGAGAATGAATAGTTTGGTGCAATTATGGCATGAAAATTGATTTAGAATTACAAATACCTAGTTCAAACAGCACAAGTGTCACTTACACTCTTGCATCTCATTAAATAAACTGCACTGTCTTATGCAGCCATCAATGGTTCACTTCAGTCCACATTGTCAAGACATTTCCAAGTACCAATTACATTTCAGATCATGAATTGTTGGTGGTTAAGATCAGAATCAAATTATACAACATGAAAAGTACAGCATCACCAAAGATGTTTGACATCTTCTGGACATCTACCAAAATCTTCTGGACATTGCTAAGAAGATGCTTGATGTACTGTGTCAAGAAATTCATATGACCATCATCGAAACAGCAGTTGAACACATGACATACAGAAAGCCAGAGAAAAAGGGCAAGTGGCTCTCAGATGAAACTATCAGAATAGCTAAATGAAGAAAAACAGCACTGATTCCATTGGAAAAAAAATGTTAAAGACTCTAAGGAGTCCTCTAATTACTGCACATTTGCCCTCATCTTTCAGTTTAGGAAGATTCTTAAGGATCATCTGGTATTGACCATTGAAAGGGAATCACCTTTTCTTCAAACTGGCTTCAGAAGGAGTCATGGGACTTGTGTTAATATTACTAATTATGATGTGACTACGTATAAGGAGATTTTAAGCTTGGAAAGAAATGTCTGGTGTTTAAAGCCGTACAACCTCTTGCGAGATGAGAAGATTGTTCAAACTTGGTTTTAATATACTCAGTTACGGGCCAGGTGGAAAGAAGATCAGAAAATTGGTTTTGCAATGACTGATGAAAATTTGATAAAGCAAATTAGAAATCAGGGTCCAGCACATATCAAATGGATATATCTTGCATTGATAGAAATTGACTCAGAAACAGAACTTGTTAAAGATTGTATGATAAAATGGGCCCAGAATATCCAAGAAGTCATTACAATGGACACGTGGGAAAATATATGGGTGAGGAATGTAAAATTCACACAAGCCCAAAACCTAAGAGAGAACTTTTATAAAATGTTTTATAGATGGCATTTAGATCCTAAAAAGCTTGCAAGTATGTATCCGAATTATCAGCCAAAATGTTGGAGGTGTGGTGGCGAAGATGCAACATATTTTCATATATGGTGGACCTGCAAAAAGGTTAAGGCGTTTTGGATAAAAATTTGGTGGAATATGCAGAAGATCTTCAAGCAAAGGATAAAGTTTTGTCCGCAATTGTTTCTGTTGGGCATAACTACAGATGCTACTGTTGTGGACACTAAGTTGATGTTGAATTTAATTACAGCAGCAAGACTTTTAATAGGTCAATACTGGAAGAAGGAGGAACTGCCGACTATAGAAGAATGGACTCTAAAGGTTTCTGACCTGGCGGAAATGGCAAAGATCTCGGCCTACTTGAAAGATCACTCGCAAGAACGTTATATTATGGAGTGGAAAAAATGGATTGAGTATATCCAGAACAAATATGGGACTAAAAAGTTTCATTTAGCATTTGAATAAGTCTTCCTTTCTTTTTTCTTTTCTTTTTCTTTTTACATGTAATATTATTATTGCTTGTAGTTATCTTATATGAGCTAGAGAGTGATAGATTTAATAGTTTATTGTTGTTAGCATATGGATGTTTATGATTGTTCTTTGTTTTTATACCTTGTACTTAGCTCTGGGAAGTCGGGGGGGAGGGGGAAATGGGGGGGAGGGAGAGGGAGGGTTAGCTAGGGGTGGGGGGAGGGGGGACTGTTAAAGATAAAATGTACTGTAAAACTTTTCAATAAAAAAATATTACTAATTATGCCTAATCATTGAAAAATCTCAAGGCTGTCAAAAGAACATTTACATTTGCTTTATTGACTACAAGAAAGTCTTTGATTTTGTCAATTTTGAAAGCTGTGGAGAGCTTTGAAAGAGTTGGGAGTGCTGACATATCTGGTCAAGTGGGTGCAGTTGCTGTAAAACAGATCATGACACCACTGTGTGAATACCATATGGAGACACAACTTGTTCAAGATAGAGAAAAGAACATGGGAATGTTGCCTTCTTTCAATTATCTTCTTCAATCTGAATGCTGAAATGATCATGAAGAAACTAGAACTTAAAGAATAAAAAATCAGAGTAAAGACTGAAGAAAGGAATATCAACAAATTATGCTGACAATACAACTCTCCTCTCAGAAACCAAAGAAGGCCTGAAACATCTGATCAAAAGGACTAAAGAAGAAAGTGAGAAATTTGGCCTCTTCCTGAACATCAAAAATACTAAGTTCATGACCACTGCAAGGAATGGAAATGTCAAAAGAAGAATTGACAGTGAAAAGATCAAATGTGTGCAAGAATTCACTTTTTGTAGATTGATCTAAGCAATGAGTACAGGGCAGAAATAAAACACTGAATTATACTGGGTTGCAGACCAATGATAAGCATGAATCATGTATGGAAATGCAAGGACATTTGTCTGGCCATCAAATGTAAATTAGTTCACACAATCATGTTTCCCACAGCTACCTACAGTTGTAAAGTTGGACCATGAAAAAATAGGCAGAAGGAAAATTGCAAATTGTTTGAGTTTTGTGGGGTTGGAGAAGGTTCTTGCACATTCCTTGGACAACAGAGATGACAAAAAAGAAAGTACTTGAGCATACAAAATTGCCGGATAGACAAATTGCTGGAAGACAAAATCACAAAATTCCACCTTACTTGTTTTAGTCATGCTGTGTGTGCTCAAACTCATTGGAAAAGGCAGTTATGCTCAGAATGGTCAACAGTAAATGAAAATGAGGCCACCAAAAAACCACAGTGACTAGACACCATCAAAACCTACACCTGCCCAAGCATAAAACAACTGAAGAAATCCATACAAAATTGGGAAATATGGTGAGAGCAGGAGCATACTTTTGCCAAGAATCAGACATGCTTGAATGGATAGCATCATCATCAATTTTCAGTTGGCTATGGGAAGGAAACATTGCAAAGCAACTGTATGGATGTGTTCTAGGATACATTCAAAATGGGGGGAAAAAGCAAGAAAGGAAGAAGTCAAACTCCAAGAAGTCATTTTCAGTTCTGTAGTTTTACTGCTTTTGATTATATGAAGTGCTTTTCCACCTCTGCAAAGCTCTTCTGAGAGATAGAGCAGTGTGCAGTTTTGCAAACATCTTTGTTCAAGTGTTACTTAGCTGTCTGAAAGGCAGCACAAAAATGTACAGAATAAAATGCTTTTTACCTTGACTATTTTCCATCTTGTCTGGAGAGATTTATATTCTATCAAATGGAGTCCTTTTTTCATCTACAAAAGGTGTTACCCATTTTTTGAGTCAGTATTAAAGGCAGATTTAGGACTTTAAAATTTATACTTTCTCCTGCTACTATTATGAACAAACAGGTACTCTAAAAGTTTTCAGAAAAAAACCTGAAATATCAAGAGTATTTCTACAAGTGACTGTATGTACTGTACATTGTAGTCCCCTATATAGGATAATTTGTAATTTGTATTTTTCCCCTTCCTTCTTTCCTTCCTTCCTTCCTTCCTTTCTTCCTTCCTTCCTTCCTTCCTTCCTTCCTTCCTTCCTTCCTTCCTTCCTTCCTTCCTTCCTCCCTCCCTCCCTCCCTCCCTCCCTCCCCCTTGATTTTTAATTGTCCTTTGTAAGAAACAAAATTGGATCTTCAAAACATTAAGACTTTTTTCTGTGCCTCTAATATTTTGTAAATCTTCAAAAGGTTGTATGCAATGCAATTATTTATTTTTTAATTATTTATAGAATGAATTTGCTAATTGAACCTTTAACATAGATTGCATGTAGTCCTCATGATTATTTGATCAATATCACAAGATTTAAACTGGAAGATTTGAAATGCTTTGAAAAGCAAGCATTTGTTTCCCAAAACCAGGAGAATTGATCAAAAGAAAGCATTTAAAGCCTACTAGCAAAAATTCCTAGATACATATTCTCTTAGATTCAGGTTCAGTTAAATAAAGAGTATTAGCAGACTATCTCAATAAGCCTACTGAGTCTATTCAGTTGAATTTAGCAAAACCTGGTAGGAAGGTTAAAGAAACCCTTTAAATAGTATCCCACGATAGTACAGAAAAACAAACCAAATAATAAACCAAAAAGCTCATAACAATATATAATACAGATTGAAGTTAACTGCAGCTGAAGAATGCAAATGGAATCCGTGTAATATACAACTACCCCAATCATTCCACATATTACTAAGTCTAGAACATAAAACATGCTGCTTCATCTTCTTAGTTTTACAACATAAATTTCAAAAGTTGATGGAGAATGCTTCTCTCAAATCCACTCTTTGATATCAGGAGTGTAAATTTTGTTCCATCTATGTATAATAATTCTTTTTGCTGAATTCCAGGCTCAATATAGTTAGAATTTTCATATAATGCCGTATTCAATATGATGAATTCAATTCATCCTTTAATTCCTATGTTTTCCCCTCAAGTTAAATTAACATATGTACTAATTTGAATTCAAAAAGAGGCATGGATGGACATGACCAAATCATATCCATTAGACAGCCCTTAAATATCTTCCAATGCCAAAGCTGCTATTCTTAGACAAGGGAATCTGGGGGAAGTTGAAACATTAGCAGTAGGTATAGCACTTATATACCACTTCATAGAGCTTGACAGCCCTCTCTAAGTGGTTTACAGAGTCAGCATCTTTCTCCTAACAGTCTGGGTTCTCATTTTACCAACCTCAGAAGGATGAAAGTCTGAGTCAACCTTGAGCCTATCAGTACTGAACTCTTGGCAGTGAGCAAAATTAGCCTGCAATACTGCATGCCACCACATTCAGTGTGTACATGACAATGCCTGAGAGTGGGAATCTTTAATCATTTAAGGAACAATTAGTGAAATAGTTTTCCCAGCTTGCCTGCTCTCCTCTAACCTCTTGGTATTGTCTTCTCCAACATAAGGTAAAGGTAAAGGTTCCCCCGCACATGTGTGCTAGTCATTTCCAACTCTACGGGCCGGTGCTCATCTCCATTTCAAAGCTGAAGAGCCAGCGCTTGTCTGAGGACGTCTCCATGGTCATGTGGCCGGCATGACTAGACGCCAAAGGCACACGGAATGCTGTTACCTTCCCACCATAGTGGTCTCTATTTTTCTACTTGCATTTTTACGTGCTTTCGAACTGCTAGGTTGGCAGAAGCTGGGACGAGTAACAGGTGCTCACTCTGTTACACGGCACTTGGGATTCGACCTGCCAAACTGCCAACCATCTGATCGACAAGCTCAGCATCCTAACCCACTGAGCCACCGCATCTCCAACATAGCCTCTTTTTAAAATCAAAAAATCAGCCTGGCCATTAGGAAAGCATGAGCTCTTGGCATATCACATCTAATCCAACTCAATCCATAAATGGGTGTTTTTTTCAAAAGGCAACTGGATTGGGTTGTGTTTTTTTTCTTGAAGAAGGAAAAAAAAAACACCCAGTCCAGTTGCCTTTCAAAAAAGCATCTTTGAGACAACTATGATTTGGATGACTGAGACTCTCCACAGACTTACAGTATATGACATTTGCAAGCCTCAACTATTGCCCAATCCAATAGCACAGGAAGTTAATGATGCCAGTTATTTGATGTATGTGAAACCACTGCTTCACAAGTTGCATTGGCTACCAGTTTGCTTCCAGGTATAATTCATGATGCTGGTAGTCAGCTCTAAAGCCTTACAAGGCTTGGGGTGGGTCACTTAAGGGATTGTATCTTCCCAGTTGTCTCTACCCATCCTATCTGATCTAGTAAGAGAAGCAAGCTGTGAGTACTGTCAGCCAAGGAATATTGGCTGGGAAGATCCTGAAGGACAGTCTTTGCTACTCTGCTGGCCTTCCATGAAACTTTGAAGATGTCATTTTTTTCTCAAGCCTGGACTCCCAAGTGTGAGATGGAGCCAGTTTGAGAATTTTCTCCAGCAGCTACATATTTTATTCCTTTTTTGTATTGTGTGTGTGTGTGTGTGTATGTGTATCTTGCATTAACAAGCTATTTGTTAAAAAGCAAATAAAAACATTCGGAGATGGCAGAGACTCTCACGGAGCTGTAACTGACTGGACTTCTGCATTGTGCTTTTGAATGTTCTCTTTAGAGCAGAATCATTCCCTTAACCTAAGACTTGGCTTGATGTGGTAGGTTCAGTGTTGATCACACTGCTGAATATACAGACAATGAATGCATGATAATATCAGATGCAGATGCTTGCCATGTGAGGGAAGCATCTGGCTTATTGTCTTTCCTGCTGCTAGGCAGTTGGATGCCAAACTGGTGAGTCTTCTATGTGTAGAAAGAATGCTGGTTTTGCTTTAGGGAAAGGATTTCCAATTCTGTTCTTCCCCAAACTCATCTTCTTATCTGAAGGCTAGCCAGAAGGGCTTTCACCACACCTCCTGCAAATTTGTGACTTTGGGAAAGGCTGTATGTGCATCTAAATGAAGGCTGTATGTGACAAAAATCCATGCTAAATTCATAGCTGCCATGTAATGCAGCTATCTTACTCCTTCCCTCTTACGTGATTTATGTGTGATGGTGGCATGTCTACTTTATAGTAATGGCATGTGCCATCTATAGTTTACTATAGACATAAAGTACCTGGACTAGCACATTACTGATCCATTTGACCTCAATATTTTTATATTGACTGACAATATATTGACTGACAATATATTGACTGACAATATCTGTCTAGTATTTTTCGTCCCTATCTGGAAAAACTGGTGGCTTGAACTTGGTACCTTGTAATTTTCAGGTAACTGACACAACAGTAGAAATTTAGAAATTAAAATGCTATAGCTGGATAATTTCAATAATCTCTGCTGTTTTCCCAAGTGTGCTTTTTCAAAAGGAACTGTACTTTCTTTGTTTTTCTTGAAGATGTTTCACTTTTCATCCAAGAAGCTTCTTGGCAGTCAAGAAAAACAAAACAAAACAAAGAAAGTCCAGTCTTGAAGGAAAAAGGAAAAGAAAGTCCAGTTGCCTTTTGAAAAAGTACCGTACCTTTAGGACAACCATGACCAGGATGATGAGAATCTTAATAGTTAATCCCCACTGTCCATTACCTTTCTGGGAAACTTATAGGAAGAATACATGTTTTCCCCTGCTCCTTTTGTCTATTTTTATTTCAGGATGTATACCTTGTATACTAGCAATTGATTCCATGATAGATTAGAGGAGAAAAGACTTAGCATTCACCAGACCTAGAGATAAAGAATCAGAAGTTATTGTGGCCATAAAGGAGAGAAAGGCAACCATTAGTGATACTGCCAAGCTACTCTTGATTTGGATCTAAGAATAAGCATTTAAGCCTCAGCAGATGAGAGCATTTAGCCAGGGATGGCTCATCCTAAAAAAAAAAAGCAAAGCAAGGTTGAACAGAATTTGGACAAGGATGATCAGGTATTGGGAATGTAGACAAACTGGGAAGAGATAAAAAAAATAATGGTTGACCATTTCTGAACGGTTGTCAGGAATACTATGTAAATGTCTTTATGAACTAGTTTGTGACATTTGAAAAAAGTTCCAAGGAATCATTATCATTACTAAAAAATAAAATAAAAAATGAGCAGAATGCAATGAAATAAAAGTTTCCAGTGGCAAAGGCTATTAAGGTAAACAATCCACCTCTTTCTTTGTAATTTTCAAAGTCCTTTTCCATTTTGCACCTAAGATATTCCCAAACACTTTTTGAAAGAGAAAAAAAAATGAAAAAATGAAATGGCAAACTATTGTTATATCAGTAGATAGGAAAAAATGCTGGCAGTATCATATGTTAATGAAGAACTGAATTATTGTTCTCTCATGAGCAATGAGATTTTAAATGCAGGAACTTCTCAAAGAGGATTTTAATAGCCTTTGAGAATGTGTGGGTATTGTGAGAATGTCCTGCACAGTGTGCTTCCCACCCCATCATTTTTGCTTGCAATCATAAAAATCTCAACGAATCAGTAAGAATCTGTGAAGATCAATAACAATCTATGTGTTTTTTTCTGGAAAGACTTTCCCGGCTTTAGCATAAAACCAATAATACACTAATCATACAAAAATGTCTGGAGATAATTATAGCTTTTCATTCTCTGGATCTAACCCAGCCAGGTCTTAGGAATGTCAGGAAGGTGAGAGCCAACCTTACTCAGGGGGACAAGATGTTCCAAAAAGCAAGAGTAATGGCAGAAAAAGCTCTTCTCCTGGATCCTGGCAGTCAGAATACTGTGGCCAATGAGGCCTGCAGCATGCCTCCTCTGCCAGTGCAGGTGAGGCACACCAATTCTATTAGGATGAGACAGTTTCTCAGGTAACCTGGTCCAATGCCCATGAAGGCTTTAAATGTGATTACCAACACCTTGCATTGCACCTGGAAGCAAATCAGCAGCCAGTGCAGCTAGCAATGCAATGCAATTGTGTTACATGGGTCATTCTTGGGGCCCCTAAAACTGCCAACACTGTTACACTCTGCACCAGCATTAGCCTCTGACTGCTCTCCAAGGGAAGCCCCATGTAGAATGTGCTGCAGTAGTTTAAAAACAACATGACTGTGTGCATTTGACTCCTGACCCAGGAGAGACCACAATTGTACACAACCTGAAGTTGTGCAAAGGCTCTCCTAGATATGACTGCCATCTGCTCTTCAAGAAGGAGTTGCAAGTTGTGGATCAAATCTGTCTGGGGCAGCCCATTCAGAATTAAAGAGGTCAAAGTCCCAGATCTTGGGGATCCATGCACTCAACACCATTCAGTCTTGCCAGGGTTCAGTCAAAGCCTTTTGTCCCCCATCCAGCTCCCCCCACTGCAAAAAGGAAGCAACAGCATTACTTGGGTTACCAGGTGGTAAGTGGAAATATAGTTGAATATTATTAGCCTACTGAAGATACCTAAAACCCATGGTGACAGATGATATCACCTAGTGGCTTCATGTACATGTTAAAAAGGAATGGTGAGAGTACCGACTCCTGTGGCACAGTACAAGAGAGAGGTAGTGGGCTGTTTCTTTTATTCCTTATCAACACAAATTGGGATTGGCCTTGGAGAAAGGAGCAGAATCAGTGCAAGACTGTGCCACCCAGCCCCAGCCCCCATAGCTGGCCCAAAAGGATACCATGGTCAATGGTATTAAAGTTTGCTGAAAGGTAAAGGAGAACAAAGATGGTTGCTCTACCCCCCAAAACCTGTTGTCACTAGAGATTATCAACAAGCACAATGCCATTTCCATCCTTTAACCAAGCCCGATAATCAGTTTCATCCAGGACCCTTTGAAGTTGCCAGGCAACCACCTTTTCTACCACATTCCCTAAGAAAGGAGGATTGAAACCAGGACAAAAAAATGTCCAGGCAAGTGGGATCAAGTGATAACTTTTTAAGGAGGGTTTAACCAGGGTTTTCTTTAAAGAAGATTGATTAAACCTATAAGAGGTGATGCCACTGTTGAACTTGATTCATATAGTCTTGCAACACACTTGTATTTCTGTCCTGCATCCATTCCCTGTATATTTTGGTGTCTTTTCCTAAGAGTTGAATATATATACTTGGTAATAGGAAAACAAGTGAGCAGGTGGAGAAAAGCATGAATCAGTACCAAAGACATAAGGAATCTCATTAATGCCTATTGTCCAGCAATTCAATTCTCTATTAATTCATTTGACATTAATCCAGCACGTCTTCCATTAATGAATCTCTTTTATTATGTTCTTCTCTTTTCCCCTGGATAACGCAGAGAGAAGAAAATAATATATAACACACACACATACATCTAAAATAAGAGTGGGTTAAAAAAATAAAGTAAAGAAGAGGCATTTGCCTGGCTTTGGGCAATCATCTGCTTTTCATCCACCTACCAATGGGGCTGCAGCATCCGCTAACAAAATGGTGGAGCAATACCTCAGATGCTATGTTTCTTACCAACAG
This sequence comes from Vipera berus, assembly GCF_964194415.1. Taxonomy (NCBI): domain Eukaryota; kingdom Metazoa; phylum Chordata; class Lepidosauria; order Squamata; family Viperidae; genus Vipera; species Vipera berus. Next base: position 83,117,942 of record NC_138202.1, on the reverse strand, counting down.
ACAAACTGGACTGACCTTCTCCCTTTTGCCAAGGTGGCCTACAATAATTCTGTTCACAGCAGCACTGGCTACATGCCTTTCAGAGTAGCCACAGGAAAAGAGTTCAGCTCGATGCCTGACTATCCTCAAGTGCCCTCCGCTTCCCAGACAATTGATCAATGGGTAAGGGGGTGGGAAGAGGTTTGGAGAAACAAAAAAATGGCGTTACAGAAGACTTCTGAGACTTATAAAAAACAAGCTGATAAAAAGATGGTTCCCCAAAGAACATTCCAAGTGGGGAAAAAGATTTATCTGTCAACTAAATATTTACGTCTCAAATTACCCAGCAAGAAATTGGGACCAAAATTCTTGGGAATTCTTTCCCCATTGTGAAAATCACCAACCCAGTCACAGTAAATTTAAAACTTCCCAGACTTTTGGGGAAAATTTACCCGGTGTTCCATTGCAGCTTAAGGTAAAGGTAAAGGTTCCCCCACACATGCATGCTAGTTGTTTCTGACTCTAGGGGCCAGTGCTCATCTCTGTTTCAAAGCTGAAGAGCCAGCGCTTGTCCGAGGACGTCTCCGTGGTCATGTGGCCGGCATGACTAGACGCCAAAGGCGCACGGAACACTGTTACCTTCCCACCGTAGTGGTCCCTATTTTTCTACTTGCATTTTTACGTGCTTTCAAACTGCTAGGTTGGCAGAAGCTGGGACGAGTAACAGGTGCTCACTGTTACGCGGCACTCGGGATTCGACCCGCCAAACTGCCGATCTTCTGCTTGACAAGCTCAGCGTCCTAACCCACTGAGCCACCGCTTCCCTTAATTGCAGCTTACTGAAACCTTTTTGAGCCTCCACTTTAAGACCTCCCCATAAGAAAGCTCCTGGACCCCTCATAGTAGCAGGTCAGACCCATTATGAAGTGAAACATATCCTTGACTCTAGAATCTTTAAGGGAAAATTGCAGTACCTAGTACAATGGAAGAGATACCCATTGTCTGAAGACATTTGGGTGAAATCTAGCAATGTGAAAGCTGACAGGCTTATCAAAAAGTTTTATGAGAAACACCCCAACAATCCAAGAGTCAGCTCCTAACTTGTGTTTGTTTACATTATGGTATCTGTTCTTTTGTTGTAAGGGGGGGCAGATGTGAATGCTACAAACATTGACATGTTTTTGCACTGACAATGTAAGAGACAACCTTTTGTTTAACTGCTTCACTTTTAATCTTGTAGGGAGGGAATTTTCTAACAACTATTTTGAGAAGATAAGAATTTTCTAACAACTATTTGAAGAAGATAAGATAAGAATGGGAGGAGAGACCTCCTATGTGAAACTAATTGGATAATGTGATTTATGACGTGTAGATAAGGGCAGGGATTGTGTATGTGTTAGATGGGTTTGGGGGGAGGAGATTTCAGATTCTGGCATCCCTCCATGAGTGCCGATGTTTCGTTTCATTACTAAGACTTTTCAGATAAATAATATGGCTGCAATTTATTTGATTTGTCTTATTCATCGGAACAATGACAATGTATTTGGATAAATTAATCTTCATTTCAGACACTGTGAGTTTATTATGGAAAAATAGCATGCATATTAAACTGAAACCAATCAGTGCATATTTAAAATGGAAGTAAGGCCCTTCCAGAATTAACAAAGCCTGCTTTTGAATGCAAAATGTAAAAATACTTCTATTCAAATGCCAATGTTGATTTAATGAGGAGGCTATGAAAGTATGACCAAATGTACATCTTAGTTTTTTTTTGACAGAGGCAAAGCTAATAGGCAAAGATTACAAGCGCATCTCAAGTGCTGTTCATAGGTTTTGCCAATATCAGCATGTGCCAGTGTACTATTTCTTCCAGTCTTTAAGTCATTCATATGAATGGCTCATTTTCAGACAACAAAGCATGCAGAGGCTGAAGCAAGAGAAGAACAGAAAATAAGCACTTCAAAGGATGCTTGGAAATCACTATAGTCCTATTCCTTGGTGTCTAAAAATATAAGTTGAAAACTGGTTTTGTTTTTCTGTTTAGAAGAGATGGGCTTTCTTTCAGGACTCAGAAGGGGAGCATGCCAAGACACAATATCATCCACAGTCATTTTACCTTGCTTCTGTTTGAGAGACTTTCCATAGCAACTGATCTTAACAGCTAGGGAGATATTCAGTGCGTTGAAAGAACAGCTTGGTGTTTAATATATCCAGACATCCATTCAGCATTGACAAAATCCTTGAAAGTGAGAATTTTCCACTCTTTCCAACTTAGAAAATACTCACAAGGTTGAATTGATGTTGGCAGTACAGAATTCTAATGGTGATGCTTGCTTTTTCCAGAATATATATGGGTGAACTGCATTTGACTCCAGCTGTGCCAGGTGGTGCTGTATTATTTATTTTTTTATTTTATTTTAATTCCATTTATATCCCGCCCTTCTCCGAAGACTCAGGGCGGCTTACAAGCTTAGCAGTAGCCTTCATTCTATGTATATGCCTGCTTATTAGGGCTTTCATACACCCCCCAAGCGGCATTATTACAAAGTCAGCTTAATTGCCCCCAACAATCTGGGTCCTCATTTTACCTACCTCGGAAGGATGGAAGGCTGAGTCAACCTTGAGCCTGATGGGATGCGAACCTGCACTAATTGCAGGCAGCTGGTGTTACTTAAGGAGGCATTAGCCCACTGCTCCACCAAGGCTCTTATGAAAAACATGTTAATGTACCTATAATGTTAGAGCATTTCCTGACACCAAATTATATATTTATAATCACAAGATTCTTCAAAGGACAGATGCCATAATTATGATTATGCTAGACAAAGAACTTTTTATATTGCGAGATTTTGTAGTAAATGTAGGTATTTACTCTGCATTAAAATGTAGAAAGTTTAGATACTTTTCACTCATTCTTGTTAATAATACAAGAGGCATGATAGATAAATACAAGAAGTTGCAGCTGGTAGAATTATAGTTAGAGATATGTGTATAAAAATAGGTATTGTGCAGCGCATCTTTGGAGAGAAAGATGGGAACTGAAGCCTTCTAGAGAGGAAGATTCTCTAAAATGAAGAGAATTCAAAAACTTTCTGCTCTGTGCCTGTTAATTGAAAATCCTTTCTATTTAGCTAATGTATGCTGAATGGGAGCTTTGGCCTGGTTCAATGCCTACTCTTGAGTTATAGGCAATGGGGCCTCATAAAGATTTAAAAAAAGGAAGCCTATTCATCACTTTGTTTCCCATGAATCCAATAGTATTTTTGCTCCCTAACTTCAAATATCATGATTAAGCTATTTTTTTTCTTAATTTTAATTTAAACGGATTAGTAGCTTTCAGTCTACTGTGCATATATATCCATTTGATTTGATATCACTGCACATTTCTTGATTTTGATGATGATGTCAGGTGGGTCATGATTGAATTACACAAATGTCACCAATTCTGCACCAATGATGGACAGACTTGCCCCTGCTGCCTTTGCAGATGCCTGTGGGGGAACCACTTAATTTTCTAGGATTAAAACTAAAGCAGCTTTTCCCTCTTAAGTTTACTTTCAAAAAGGGGAGAGCAGTTTTATATTCACAACAGCTTGAGCTTTCCCATTTAAATTCTGGTATCTTAGGATTGTGGGTATTGCTCTCTTCACTCCCCCGCCCCTTTCTCAAAACCCTGGATCCAAAAAGGAAAGAAAATGTTCTAATCATAACTGTTCTAACATAATGACCTGGAACTCTTTTTTGGCTCATTAGATTTTAATCTCAAGCAAATTACTATGAATCTCCCCAAAGCAGATATAATAAGCATTTTAGTGCTTGTTTTCATGAATCAGAATTGATTTATTGCAGCTACAGTTTAGTTTATAAATGTGAGGCATTTTTGCTACTTTCAGCATGGAAGGGTGTTTACACTGATATATTAAATATGCTTGGGGATTATATATACAGTATTGTGTGTGTGTGTGTATATATATATATATATATATATATATATATATATATATATATATATATTTATATATATATATGTGTGTGTGTGTGTGTGTGTGTGTGTGTATGTAGATCTTTGGTCATTCGGGTTTTCCCCCACGTAGAATTGGAGGTATGGGCAATGTTTTGACGAAATCTCATCCGTCATCCTCAGGCTGGTGGCTTCAGCTTTGTTCTTCTGGGAGAAGTGTGTGGTAGTGGCTGTTTTTTTTTCTTTTTTAAACTGCCAGAGGGGGTGTGGTCTGTGGGTGGAGGTGTGCTCTGATTGGGTGGGGGGTTAGCTGTGTTCTGATTGGGTGGGGGTGTGTTTTGAGTGGAATATATATATATATATATATATATATATATATATATATATATATATATATATATGTAGGTCTAGAGTCTCGGGTTTCTTCCCGCGTTCCTTTCATCTTCAGAAAGTTGTGGCGACGTTTCGACGAAATCCCATCCGTCATCATCAGGCCGGAGTGTTCCTCCTGCTGCTTTCAGGAGCAATGCGTGGTCTGTCTGTTCCTTTCCTTCCAACTGCCGGTGGGGCTGTGTTCCGACTGGGTGGAGGCGTGGCTGCTTTCTGAATGCCACCAGCCCCAGCAAGACTCATCCACACCCAGAACAAAAACTCTCCCACACAGAAGACAGAACAAGTCAAGCAAAAGTGCTATCACCCAAGCAGAAGAACGCACACACAAACCTGACTGACCCATACCAGAGATGCATGGCGGGTCCTCGAACTCGGAGCCAAGCCAAAGCTCTGGAGGCCACTACACAGCCCACTCCTCAGGACACCAAATCACAACACTCAGGATATTACGACACAACAAAAAACCCCACCCATTCAGAACACACCCCACCCAATCAGAAGACAGCCACGCCTCCAACCAATCGGAAGACAACCACACATCCACCCAATCAGAAGACAGCCACGCCTCCACTCAATCAGAAGACAACCACACCTCCACCCAGTCGGAGGACACCCCCACCCAATCAGAAAGCAGCCACGCCTCCACCCAGTCGGAACACAGCCCCACCGGCAGTTGGAAGGAAAGGAACAGACAGACCACGCATTGCTCCTGAAAGCAGCAGGAGGAACACTCCGGCCTGATGATGACAGATGGGATTTCGTCGAAACGTCGCCACAACTTTCTGAAGATGAAAGGAACGCGGGAAGAAGCCCGAGACTCTAGACCTACACATACAGACACCCGCGAGAATCTACGAAAACATATATATATATATATATATATATATATATATATATATATATATATATATATATAATTTCATGTGAGTGGAAACTAGGTTTAATTGCAATCACAGGTGGTTTCTTTTGAAGAGATTTCATGCCAGTTTGGTTCCTCTTTCTCCTTTAGATTTCTTTGTGGTGAAAAACTTTTTTTCATTAGAGAGTCCTGACCTTCTGCTATCTATCCTCATTAAGTGATTCCTGCTGCTTTTCTATCGCCCTTGCTTTTTCATCCCTTCTGTAGGCCTCCTTGGCAGTGGGATGCATGCCACTATGTCCACTGAATGGTTATCATATTTAGATGCAAGGATAAGTGGGAAGATACTGTAGGAAGAACAATTAAAGAATAGTAGAAAAAGAAAACAGTAAAAAAATGAAGGAAAAAAACATTTTAACAATGCTCTCCAGAACACCATGAGCAACATCTGAATAATTTCTTAGAATAAAAATAGCATAACATTTGTTACTGCTGTTATTGTTATTGTCGGAAAAGATCAAACATTGTACATTTTTTCTTTCAACCTATTTCCCATCAAGAATATTTGAATACGCAAATATAATCAACTGGCACATGGAGTTTAACTCTTCATGTGGTCCCACAGGCAGGTGTAACACTAGGAAATACACCTTGACGTTTATATCAAGTGGCATTTTAGATAATAAATTGAAGCAAAAGATGAAAAAATATATATTCAGTTTTACTATAAACATTTCAATGTTTATAAAGAATAGAAAATCTTAACCCAATCAGGCACTTATTACATTGTCCATTTCACTCTTCTCCATTTAAGTGGTTGTAGAATTTGCAAAAGCCCATGTGCTTTGAAATTGCAGCTCTAGAACACACAGAGAGCATGGCTATTGATATTCCTGCCTAAGACAAAGTTTCTCAACCTTGGCTTCTTGATGAAGTGTGGACTTTAACGCATAGAATTCCCCAACCAGCTGTGAAAATTCTGGGAGTTAAAAGTCCACACATCTTAAAATGGCCAACACTGACAAGCACTGGTCTAGAAATTCTGGTAGGTATCAGATTTGTTCATAAAAGTAGGAAGGGCTAGAAACCAGGAGAGTCTGAAGTCCAGTCCTATCTTAAGCTAGAAGCATGTTGGGTGACCTTTGGGACCTCTCACTCACTCAATGGTAAGCCACTGCTGAAAAATTTTGCCAAGAAAATTACAGGGACTAGTCAAGTAGTCACCAGGAGTTAACGCTGACTTGAAGACACACAAAAAAGTGTGTGTGTATTTTTGTGTTATATAGGCACATCATTACTAATATTCACTGAGTTAAAATAACCTGCTATGCACATTACTGAAACCTCTCCAGTGCTGTAAGGGACAATTTGTTCAGTTGATAGAGAGGTTTCTATAGCAGTTGCAGGCAGAAATTATTTGTTCACTATATGTTTAGTTGTATTGGGTTAAATATCTTCTCTCAAGGGTGTAAATGCCATCATTGTTTATATGGTAATAAATAAACCTCAAGGCAAAGGCAAAGCATTTACTGTATCAGAATTTGGATCACTTCCCTGCCCATATGGCAAATGTTATAGTTGTGTGTTACACTTCTGTTCTTCTCCCAGGGATAGTACTCCTAAAGAGTGAATGTTACTCAGAGTTCTTTTAAGATAATTGTCTATAGTCTTAATTATTCTGTACTAAATATTGGAAAATGTTACCATGAGCAAGAAATTCATAGACTACATGTGACAATTGGAGAATTTTTTTGATCCTTTAAATGTGCTTATTATTAACATTCATTTGAGAATTTTTTTTCTAAGACAAGATCTAATATGCCACGATGCCACACAATAAAATAATAAAGCTTTGTCATCCTAAACAAGTAAGAATCATGAAGCCATCAAAGAAAGCTAAAGAGATATTAACATAATGATTAAAAAAGGCCTCTTCAGTACCATATATTTTTTAACTTACCATAAAAATAGCAGGACTGATGCCAGTCAAGGTTCATAGGAGAAGTCTTTCTTTTCTTATTGTTCCTATACAACAGGAAGAGAAAATGCCCTTTTATATATTTGTGTTCCAAGCCATTTCCTCTCTTATATGTGCAACATCTGAAATTGGGCTCAAAAGCAAATGGTGACAAATAGATCTTTTTCAGAATTTGTTTCCAAATCTCTACAAACCTGACACAAAAAACTGAAGGAGACATTCAAAAATGTAGAGGACAAAGTGGAACCTTGCAGGATTCTACCCAATGTAGATGGTTAAATAAAGTATAAAAGGAATTACATCTGATTACATTACTTCCTTCCTTATAGCTGGACCTTTAGCCTCCCCAGTCTAGGAAGGAGATAGCTAGTCTTATTCCTGACTTTAAAGCATTATTCAGAAAAATCAGAGTTCCACATTCACATTCCACATTCACTGTTAGCAAGAAAAAATATATACACATAACAGCTCCCTCACCTTCCCGCTTAAAAGATAACACAACAAGAAAGAAGGAAGCTAAATTTCATAGAAATCCAAACAGTTTTTAAAAGTAAACTACTTTAAATTATTTGGGCTGTTGGTTTGATGTACGAGCTTGGCAATTTGGCTGCAAACATTTCGTCTCATTTCGGGGGGGACATCATCAGAGTACTTTGAATTGTGCACATCTGTCAGAGCACAATTCATAGAGCACTGAAGATGTCCCCCCCCAAAAGGAGATGAAATGTTTGCAGCCAAATTGCCGAGCTTGGTGATGAACCAGCAACCCAACTACCAACCTGAGTTATTAATACTCAAGCACATCTCAACTTTAAATTATAGCTTGTTTAAATTCTCATGACATTTTTACAGCAAAATTAGATCACCACAAGAAGATAATACATATCAACTTTCATAGCACACAGAGGAGGAATTACCAAGTCACATCAGTGCACTATTTGATGATGGACATGTGTTCCAAATATAAATATTTTACTTAATCTCTTTCCCTTACTCACCAGTGTATCACTGAAAGCAAGTATAACATCATATGTTCTAAGGTCAGCAAGATTTGGATTTGGTCTTGTATTTAACTTTTACTCAGATTTTCTCTAGATCAGTGGTCCCCAACCTTTCCAGCTTTGCAGACTGGTGGAGGAGTAGGAGAGGGGATGGTTGCGTGTGAGTGAAGAGCCCACATGCAGCTCCATTTGTATGAGTGACGACAACACACAGCTGCCTATCAGACAAATGAAGCTTCATGCACACGTGCACTCTCCCACTGGTTGCGCAATTGGAGCTGCAAGCGCATGCTCGTCTGCCAGTTCTGCAGCCCAGTTCCAAATAGACTACTGCCACCCAAGGGTTGCGGACCCCTGCTCTAGATGTTTATATTAGATAGTAATATTGTTACAGACAATGGGCATGAAAAGAGATTTCTCAGTTTCCACCAAGTCAAGAAATTCCTCATTTGAGTCTTCTTTTTTGAAAGCAACAGAAATACTTTTTTCATCAGATAGGAAGGATTTTTTCTCTTTCTTCAACTGATAGTCCATCTTGACAAGCAATTTTCACTTCAAGTACAGCATCTTTAAATCACATTGTTAAGGGCTAACAAAATACAGATTGTTCCCAGATTTATAATGTAACATTCTTCCCATTAAAGAAATCTATTTATTTTTCTACCTAAGCCAAGATGACTCTCTCTGTACATAGACATGGACTAAACTATAACATGAGCACAAAAATTCTTTTTAAAAATATATACTTTTTGGCTTCTCGAATTGGTATCTTCCGGTGTGCTGAGCACCTGAATTTCATTAAGGGATATGTCATTTTACTAAATGTTCTGTAAATGTCTAACTTAAACCACAATAAATGACTGAGGTCTAAGTTCATGCTCAATCTGGTGTAAATAACATAAAAACTTGAAATATAAAAGGCATGTATGATAAATAGCAATAGCGTTTAGGCTTATGTACCACCCCATTGTGCTTTACAACACTCTTTGGGCAGTTTACTATGAACAGGAACCATGAAAGTTTTCTGCATTGTGTACTGGGTAGCACAACCCCATCCAGAATTAAATATGGGAAACCTCAGGCACTCATTCTGGTAGTAACTCAGTCTTGCTAAGGTTGAATGAAGCCTGATCTTTTCCTTCCAGACCTCCATAGCCTACCAACATTAAGATTTGCACAGCATCTCTTGGTTGGCCTAGGGCAGAGATGTACAGCATACTGATGATACCTTACTACATCATGCAGGGCCTCGTGTAGTTTTTCTAAGGCCAACTTCACTTCACGTTCTAGTCACTTCCCTTAGTGCTCCTTAGGTTGCATTATGAGGGTGATTACATATTTTTATAAATGAAAGAAGAAGAAAAGTGCAAAACATAGTGCAAAACTAAATGTCAGCCTCTTGTATCATCTTCATCTACAGAAATCTTCTTGGATCCAAAAAGATTCCATAGCCAATTTTCACACAATCAAATTGGTATGCATTTGGTCAGGAAAATGTGTTCTCTCTGCCTAGAAAAGATAGACACAGAGAGACAGAGAGATACATACACACAGACACAGACACAGACACAGACACAGACACAGACACACACACACACACACACACACACACACACACACAGACACACACAGACACAGACACAGACACACACACACACACACAGAGAGAGAGAGAGAGAGAGAGAGAGAGAGAGAGAGAGAGAGAGAGAGAGAGAGAGAGAGAGAGAGAGAGAGAGAGAGAGATCTAAATCAGTATATAGGGAAGATTTTGGGAAAAGAAAACAACACAGTTGACTAAATAGTCTAAATATTTGGGGAATAGCCATATTCTACAGCTGCCATTTTGTGAGAGTGCTCATTATATGCTCTCAGGATGCCCAAGTTTATCTCTGTTCCTACTCAGGTACTTCAGAACATTGCACCTTGGGATCTGATTAATCACCTTCTTTATTTCACGAGTCTTAAAAGATGAAAGGTTTGGAATATTGCAAATTATAATAAAAAAACATTTCAGGATTGACATGGACAGTGAGAAATATGATCAGGAGGATGTTGCTTGTTCAGGTGCAAAGGAAATTACTAAAGGTGTAGGGAGTCATTATTTTTCCTGCCTGGCTTGCCTTTAAATGACTAACCATGACTTTGACTTCTTTGCCTTGCTGATAAGAGATAACTTGATTTCACTGCTTACTCAGGATGGAGTAAACATATCTCACTGCATGTACAAGTAGTCCTCGAGTTACGAGTGTAATGGAGCCTGCCCATTCCACTCGTAATTTGAAAACTTGTAGAGTGAATCTCATACCTCGAACAAGATAACTCCCTTGCTCATTAAAATGCACATGGCTTGTTAAGCGAACATGAGGTATCTCAGGGGAAGGCCATGGAGGGTCTATTGATGGAACAGGCCTCCAAGGCCTCCCCGACTCACTAAAATACCACATGCTTCCCCCTCCCTTCCTACCACGCTGGACTCACCTGGAAAAGATCTGTCCCCTCTCTGCTGCGCTTCCTGCTGCCGCCCAGATCTGAGGCCAGGGGATGCTTCTGTGCCCCCCTGTGGCATGATCCAGGCTCCAGAGGCCTTTTCCAGGCCACTGCCACCCAGGTCTGAGGCAAGTGAATTTTTCCACAGCCCCCCTGAGGCCAAATCAGGCCTGGAAAACACCTCCGGAGCCCAGATCGGGCCATGGGAGGCCACAGAAGCATTTCCTGGCCTCAGATCTGGGTGTCAGTGGCCTGGAAAATGCTTTTGGAGCCTGGATCAGGCCATGGAGGCACACTGAAGTGTTCCCTGGCCTCAGAACTGGGTGGCAGCGGCCTGAAAAAGGCCTCCAGAACCCCAGTCCAGCCTCCGGAGGCATGTGGAAGCATCCCCCAACTGTAGTTCCATTCTCTGTTGCAGAGAACAGAGGCATAAATTACCATGAGATCATGCAAGATCAGTAGCATGAGATCACACCCCACTGATCTCACGTGATCTTGTGTTACTTTATGCCTCCATTCTCTGCAAATGCACCAAAGGCATGGAGCAGCCAAGAAAGTGAAGGATCTCCATCTTTGTAGGATGAATATTGAAGCCCTGGGGATGAGGAGGAAGGGAATAACCAGGGTGAACATTGCAGAGCCGCTGCGCTCACTTGTAAGGGCGAACAACTTCTGCGGTGCTGCAATATTTGTAACTTTGGGACTTGCTCATAAGCACGAGGGGGCACTCATCACGTAACTTTCAACGAGCATTAAGTGAATGCTCATAACTCTGGGATTACCTGTATATGTGCCACTTTCTTAACACCCCTATTGTTAGGAAACTCCTTAAACCAGTAGCATGCTTCATTTAGCTGCTCTCCTCTCATCAGAGCCCTGAACAAGAGTATGATGCAGAGAATCCCAATTGCCCACAATACAAATCCCTGCACTGGGCATTGGCAAGCAAAACACAGAACTCTGTGCAATGGATTGATATCTGGAGGGAATAATGTATCATGAAAGTAGGAAAGTGTTGTTGTTTTTTTAAAAAAATGGAATCTTCAGAACTTGATGGCTTCCATTTAGCCTGAGCACATCTCAATTCCCACAGTGAACAAAATAACACTCAACTCTGGTTTTTGTATATCTTTAACAGTCTTGCAGGCCTAGAAATAATGTTTGCCTTTAAAATGTTTATCTCTGTAATGTCTTCTCCTGATAAAACTGCTACCACACTATTACATATGATGCATTCTAATTACCTAAAACCCCAAATCAGTGCTGCTTGCAATGTAAATAGCACCACGCTGCAGGATATTGTATTGTCAAAAGCTTTTGCATCATTTAGTAATATTTTTGCATGCCAAATCACCTAAGGTTTGAACTCTGATTAACTTCAGGTTGGTAGTGATGCTACTCTAATGTATTACTGGCAATATTGTAGATCACAAGTTTTTTTAAGTAGAAAGTAATTGCTGCCATTATAAAATGCTTCCTTCTGCCCTGAATTCGGCCAGCAGAAGCTAAATTCATTTTATCTTACACTGCTCTCCACTCTTTCTGGTGCTCACTAGGATTCTTACTTGAACTGATGTGAAGAACCCATTTTCTTTTTAAAATAAAACATATATCTTGTATCTTGTTTTATACATTTCCATTACCTCTTCAAGCTTCTTCAGAAAAATAAAGCTTTTAATTGTACTGTTTACACTTTTTAGAATCTTACCCATTGAACAGGATAAGTAAACTTTCCCTGTATTTCACTCTATATTTTTAAAGGGACAACAAATACTAGGAAGGCTTCATTGATTTGGAGAAGTTTGTCCAGCCCCAGAGAGGGGTGAAATATTCAAAGTTATTTCCAGTGGAATCCCTGGTAAAATATTTCTGCATCTGTACTTCTGCCTATAGAAACTATGTGAAATGTTTCACTCTTCATTGCTGGCAAACTCATCTGGAAAGAAATAAACTTTTTTTTTCTGCCTGAAAATGGGACAGAGAATTTGTAAAAGACATTTTCACTGAATTTTTGTTTAGAATTAATGACAGCATCCCATTAAATGCTACAAAATACATTTGATAAAGAAAGAAGTTGGTCAGAAAAAGTTATAACCGTATGTCTGTCTGTCCATATTTTTATAGATCTTGTGTGGTGGTGATTTATTAAATTACCAATAAATGTAGGATAGAAATGGCAGCCCTCTTACTCTAATTTAAGACAATCTAGTTGTGGAAAGGAATATTCTTCTCTGGAATGGATTTAATCTAGTCTAGTAATTCATTGGAATTGATAGAACGAAATGGCTTTTCTTTCATTCTAGGAACCTCAGCAGCCATAAATGGAAAAGATAATATTTAAGATTAAAAACTGGGTAAGAGAAATCTGAGTTAGTTTTCTTAACAAAGAATTGGAATATTTTTCTCTGTATATGTGACGTGACGTGGTAGGTTTGACACCCATGCCCTAGAGGTTCAAAGTTTAGGAGGCACCAACTCTACCTGTTGTTTTGAATCATTCTTAAAATGCCAATCTTCATATCAGCAGGAGGTGGCATCTTCAGTCAATATGGCTTGAGCTAGCACTGGGCTGGGGAAAAAATGCACAGAGAGAGACACACACTGACATGCACACAGACTTGGTGTTGTCAATAAAAATGTGGGGAGGGCAAAAAGTAAACATAAAACTGTCTTTTCAAATGCAGTATAAGTAAACTACAGCTACTTTAAACACAACCACATCCCTAAAAAAGAATATCCCCTTTATTTTAATATATATATTACATAATCAAATATCCATTGTCAATGTGGGGTAAATAACAAGCAAAAGAAGCCCAGTTAGGATTCAAATGTATGAAAACATAGTCGTCAACTAAAATATTTATCTAGAGAACTGGGAGATTTTAATTAAATTCAGAATTGTGAGTGTTTTCTGTGATGTTAATATGCTATAATTATATTTAATTATAGATATACCACCAGGAGTAGTAATGCTATAATTAATGGATTGCCAGCAGGTCATCAATCCTTCATTTGAGTAGTATATATTTACACCTACATAAGAGAGAGTATTCATTGCAAGGATGTGGTTGTACGCATCTCCAAGTAAGTGAATAAATTGTGGATACAGGAACTGATGCTTCATACCACCCTTTACACATGTAAAGTAATGTAGGAAATACTTTGGTAGTCAGAATAATGAGACACTGTCAAGGGAAGAACAGTCAGAGACAATACAGCCTGCAGTTGAATAGAGGGAGGGACAGGAGGCTTAGAAGAGACCCTCCCTAATTTCTCAGGTAGTAAAGGTGGGGTGGAGAGGGAGAAAATTGTACTTTCAGACTTGCAAGATTCTGTCAGTGTAGCATTACAATAAAGTAAAATTAGGTCATCTGATTGTGATTCCTATCTTGTCAGTCCTGCCCCAACTTGCTCCCTTAAGCATGAATGACCCTTGACTCCAATTGGTGTGAAAGGTTTACTTTACTAAAGGCCAAGTGGATTACAATATATAGCACAGCCAGAACTGAAGTTTGTGAGCCAAACCTTTCCAGTTAACTTTCCCTGTTTGTACTTTCCCATTGCTGATCCCTCATTGTCTAATCATATTCAAATAAAATGTTTTGGGAACTGTCTCTTCAACTGTAGAGTAGGTGGTGTGGAAGTGTATGCCTTTCCCAGCTGTCTGACCTTGAAATCTTGACTCTAGAAAGTAGGTTGAATCATTAGCTTTTCTCCTTTCCCATTGGCTGTCTCCCCCCCATAGTTCATGGCAGACTGGCAATTAGCAAATGTGAAGCATAGGCATGAGATGGCAGTTCTGACACATCTGATTTACTCTGTGAGACAGACACACTTAACTTTACACACTGATGGCTATGAGCATCACAATAATCTCTCTCAAAACCTGGTGGCTAAATCTGAAATCGCGTTTGAAACTTACTAGCTTAAAGCACTAGATTTTTCTTCTGCTTAGTCATAGAGTCAAGGATGAACACTCATAGATTAGAAATTGTTAACCCTTATGGTTTGGCTGTTTTTGTTAACATAATTTTATTAATATTGTGTAAAGTACCAAAATACTATATGATTACCTTTGTATATTACACCAATTTAATGTTACTGGTAGAATACTAGAGGAAGGTTTCTCTTAATTCTTAATAGTTTGTAAATGCTTAACTATTTTTCACAGTTTGTGAATCTCTTCAATCCTCTTCTTTCATTTTTTTTTCTTTTTTTCCTGCTGTTTGATTTCTTTTTTTCTGATCTTAAACTAGATGTTGTTGTTGTTAGCTGCGAAGTCGTGTCCGACCCATCGCGACCCTATGGACAACATTCCTCCAGGCCTTCCTGTCCTCTACCATCTTCTGGAGTCCATTTAAGCTCGCGCCTACTGCTTCAGTGACTCCATCCAGCCACCTCATTCTCTGTCGTCCCCTTCTTCTATTGCCCTCGATCTTTCCCAGCATTAGGCTCTTCTCCAGTGAGTCCTTCCTTCTCATTAGGTGGCCAAAGTACTTGAGTTTTAGCTTCAGAATCTGGCCTTCTAAAGAGCAGTCAGGATTCATCTCCTCTAGGACTGACCGGTTTGATCGCCTTGCAGGCCAAGGGACTCGCAGGAGTCTTCTCCAGCACCACAGTTCAAAGGCCTCAATTCTTTGGCGCTCAGCCTTTCTTATGGTCCAACTTTCACTGCCATACATTGCAACTGGGAAGACCATAGCCTTGACTATACGCACTTTTGTTGACAGGGTGATGTCTCTGCTTTTTAGTGTGCTGTCTAGATTTGCCATGGCTTTCCTCCCCAGGAGCAAGCGTCTTTTAATTTCTTGGCTACAGTCCCCGTCTGCAGTGATCTTGGAGCCCAGGAAAATAAAATCTGTCACTACCTCCATTTCTTCCCCATCTATTTGCCAGGAATTGAGAGGGCTAGATGCCATGATCTTGGTTTTCTCCTTCTTCACCTGCAACAAGAGGCTCTTTAGTTCTTCTTCACTTTCTGCCATTAGAGTGGTATCATCTGCGTATCTTAGGTTGTTGATATTTCTTCCGGCAATCTTAATTCCAACTTTTGATTCATCTAGCCCTGCCTTTCTCATGATGTGCTCTGCATATAAGTTAAATAGGCAGGGCGACAGTATACAGCCTTGCCGGACTCCTTTCCCAATTTTGAACCAATCAGTGGTTCCGTGTCCAGTTCTCACTGTTGCTTCTTGACCCGCATATAGGTTTCTCAAGAGACAAATAAGATGGTCTGGTACTCCCATCTCTTTAAGAACTTGCCACAGTTTGTTGTGATCCACACAATCAAAGGCTTTAGCATAGTCAATGAAGCAGAAGTAGATGTTTTTCTGGAACTCCCTAGCTTTCTCCATGATCCAGCGTATGTTGGCAATTTGATCTCTAGTTCCTCTGCCTCTTCGAAATCCTGCCTGTACTTCTGGTAGTTCTCGATCCACATACTGCTGAAGTCTAGCTTGTAGGATTTTAAGCATGACTTTACTAGCATGAGAAATGAGTGCAATGGTGCGATAGTTTGAACATTCTTTGGCACTGCCTTTCTTTGGAATTGGAATGTAAACTGATCTTTTCCAATCCTGTGGCCACTGTTGAGTTTTCCAAATTTGCTGGCAAATTGAGTGTAGCACTTTTACTGCATTGTCTTTTAAGATTTTGAATAGCTCAGCTGGAATACTGTCACTTCCACTAGCTTTGTTGTTGCTCAGTTTTTCTAAGGCCCACTTCACTTCACATTCTAGGATGTCTGGCTCGAGGTCAGTGACCACCTCATTGTGATTATCAGGGACGTTAAGCTCATTCTTGTATAGTTCTTCTGTGTAATTTTGCCACCTCTTCTTAATCTCTTCTGCCTCTGTTAGGTCCCTGCCATTTTGGTCCTTTATCATGCCCATTTTTGCATTAAACGTTCCCTTCATTTCTCCAATTTTCTTGAAAAGATCTCTGGTCCTCCCTATTCTATTGTTTTCTTCTATTTCTTTGCACTGTTCGTTTAAGAAGGCATTCTTATCTCTTCTAGCTATTCTCTGGAATTCTGCATTCAATTGGGCGTATCTTTCTTTTTCTCCCTTGCCTTTCGCTTCCCTCCTTTCCTCAACTATTTGCAAAGCTTCCTCAGACAGCCATTTTGCTTTCTTGCATTTCTTTTTCTTTGGGATGGTTTTAGTTGCTACGTCTTGTACAATGTCGCGAACCTCTGTCCATAGTTCTTCAGGCACTCTGTCTATCAGATCTAATTCCTTAAATCTATTTGTCACCTCTACTGTATATTCAACAGGGATATGATTTAATTCATACCTGAGTGGCCTAGTGCTTTTCCCTACTTTCTTCAGTTTAAGCCTAAACTTTGCAAGGAGAAGCTCATGGTCTGAGCCACAGTCAGCTCCTGGTCTTGTTTTTACTGACTGTATAGAGCTTCTCCATCTTTGGCTGCAGAGCATATAGTCAATCTGATTTCTGTGTTGACCATCTGGTGATGTCCATGTGTAGAGCCGTCTCTTGGGTTGTTGGAAAAGAGTGTTTGCTATGACCATCGCATTCTCTTGACAGAATTCTATCAGCCTGTGCCCTGCTTCATTTTGCACTCCAAGGCCAAACTTGCCTGTTATTCCAGTTATCTTTTGGCTTCCTACTTTAGCATTCCAATCCCCCATGATGATAAGAACATCATTTTTTGGTGTTAGTTCTATAAGGTGCTGTAGGGCTTCATAGAACTGGTCAATTTCATCCTCTTCAGCACTGGTGGTTGGGGCATAGACTTGGACTACTGTGATATTGAATGGTTTGCCTTGGATTCGAACTGAGATCATTCTGTCATTTTGAGGATTGTATCCCAGTATTGCTTTTCCTACTCTTTTATTGACTATGAAGGCTACTCCATTTCTTCTGAAGGATTCTTGCCCACAGTAGTATACCTGATGGTCATCTGAATTAAATTCACCCATTCCTTTCCATTTTAGTTCGCTGATACCTAAGATGTCAATGTTCAGTCTTGTCATCTCTTGTTTGACCACGTCCAGCTTTCCTTGATTCATGGATCTTACATTCCAGGTTCCTATGGAGAAAAAATCTTTACAGCATTGGACTTTCCTTTCACCACCAGACACATCCACAGCTGAGCGTCCTTTCGGCTTTGGCCCAGTCGCTTCATTCTTTCTGGCGCTACTAGTACTAGCCCTCTGCTCTTCCCCAGTAGCATATTGGACGCCTTCCGACCTGAGGGGCTCATCTTCCAGCGTCATATCGTTTTGCCTTTTGGTACTGTCCATAGGGTTTTCATGGCAAAGATACTGGAGTGGTTTGCCATTTCCTTCTCCAGTGGATCACGTTTTGTCAGAACTCTCTGCTATGACCTGTCCGTCTTGGGTGGCCCTGCACGGCATAGCTCATAGCTTCATTGAATTACGCAAGCCCCTTCGCCACGACAAGGCAGTAATCCATGAAGGGGTTAAACTAGATATATGTATCTAAAATTAAATTTAAACAGGAAAAATTTCTAAATGACCACCAATCCTTCAATATATGAAAGATAATGAAGAAAAAAAATAACTCTTAGGCCAAGGCTATCAAATTTGTGATATGGTTTGCATTTGTCCATTTGCATAAATGTTGGCACCATTGAATGTAAAATCATAGGATTTTAAACTGTAACCACTCCTACTAATTTTTATCTAGAGTAGAAGATGGTATGAAGTTCTCAAATTTCAATGTAGGATATTTATATGAATAGAAATTTATTTAATAGTTGACAATTCTTGAATATCTCATGTTTTTTTGGTTTTTTTTTAAACATTGCAATCATATAAAATAAATGAAGACAGCAAAAACAAATTATCAAAAGCCAATAATATTCATGGTTACAGGTGCTGGAAAATGATGGAGATGTTGCGGGATTGAAAATTAATAAAGAAAAAAACTAAAATGTTAGTTAAAAATATGTCCAATTTACAAGAAACTGAGCTAGTAGAAAAAATTAATATCCAGACGTCCAAAAGAGTAAGGTACTTGGGGATCCAACTGTCGGCAAGATGTATTACACTCAAAAGAGAAAATTATGACAAGTTAATGGTCCAAATTACAGCAGACCTAGATAGATGGAAAAACTTGCAGCTCTCCTTTATGGGGAGAAGAGCAACAATCAAGATGAATATACTTCCCAAATTACTCTTTTTATTCCAATGTGTACCAATTAAATTAGGTAAGGATTTTTTTTGAAAATTTAAACAGAATTACATCCAAATTTAGCTGGCAAGGTAGAAAAACGAGAATCAAGTTAAAATTATTACAGGATGCAAAGGAAAGAGGAGGGCTCGACCTCCCGAATTGGGAAAAATATTATCAAGCAGCAATAGCGGTATGGATAAAGGATTGGATACACTTAAGGAACAGAAGACTACTAGCATTAGAAGGTCATGACATGCAAATTGGGTGGCATGCTATAATGTGGGACAGAAAATATGAGGCTCATCAGTACTTTCAGAATCATCATATTAGACGGGCACTATTAGACGTGTGGATAAAAATTATATCTATATCTATATCTATATCTATATCTATATCTATATCTATATCTATATCTATATCTATATCTATATCTATATCTATATCTATATCTATATCTATATCTACATCTACATCTACATCTACATCTACATCTACATCTACATCTACATCTATCTATCTATCTATCTATCTATCTATCTATCTATCTATCTATCTATCTATCTATCTATCTATAAATCCCCAATTGGCTATCCATATTAGAGATTTTCATGCACCCCAAATTTATAAATTTAGGAAGTGTAATTACATATAAAGATCTCTTAGACGAAAATGGAGACCTGAAAACAAGAAAAAAACTATTAGAAGATGGTATAGAGTTGGAATGGTGGGCATAGTTACAAATACAGTCACAATACAGAATAGACAAAAAAGAACCAGGGATAAAATTAGAGCGTACACAATTAGATAAAATTCTGCTAGGAACAGAAGACCAAATAATAAAAAGATATATCAATATTTATTAGAACAGGATTTGTTAGAAGAACAGGTAAAAGAAACAATGTTAACCTGGAGTAAAAATTTTGGTTACAGTATTGACCTAGATAATTGGCAATCACTATGGGAAAGAAATAGGAGGTTAACGCTAGCCACCTCCTATAAAGAGAATCTGTACAAGATGTTTTATAGATGGCACCTTCCCCCTACAAGGTTAGCAAAAATAGATTAAAAAATCTCACCGACATGCTGGATATGCAGAAGGCTTCCAGGGACTTACTATCACATGTGGTGGGAATGTTCAAAAGTGCAAAACTTTTGGCAGCGGATAAAAAATTGGTTGGAAGAAATATTACTACAAAAAATTGATTTAAAACCAGAAACCTTCTTATTAGGGATTATTAATGATAAACTCAGCAAAGTATCTTTCTACTCATTAGTGCATATTTTAACCACAGCAAGATTGGCATATGCCCAAAAATGGAACAGAAAGGAAACCCCCACTGAAGAAGAAATAATAGATAAAATTTTATCCTGTGCCGAAATGGACAGGTTAACCCTAGAGATCAAAAATAAGAACGAAACGGAGTATTATGAAATTTGGCAAAATTTGTACAATTGGTTAGAGATAAGGAGGATAGCTGAGATGAGTATTGTTTGTTTAGTTGATAATGTAAGGATTTCTTATTAGCACCTATATCACGACACAACTGAAAGGTATGTAAATATAACACTGATGATTGAAAGACAGTTTACTAAAAAAAATACAGATGTTATCTGTACAGTTTGTATTACTCTGTCCTGTCATAGAATGTATTTTAACTTTTTGTTATTTCTTTCTGTAACATAAGGTAATACTAATAGTAATGTTGTAGCTAGGGAATTTGAATCATGTCCACTTTTGTTTTTAAATGTACATTTAATAAAATTTTCTTTAATAAATAAATAAATAAATAAAAATAATAAAATTTAAACAGGAAAAATTTCTAAATGACCACTAACCCTTCAATATATGAAAGATAATGAAGAAAAATTTAACTCTTAGGCCAAAGCTATCAAATTTGTGATATGGTTTGCTTTTGTCCATGTGCGTAAATGTTGGCACCATTGAATGTAAAATCATAGGATTTTAAACTGTAACCACTCCTACTAATTTTTATCTAGAGTAGAAGATGGTATGAAGTTCTCAAATTTCAATGTAGGATATTTATATAAATAGAAATTCATTTAATAGTTGGCAATTCTTGAATATCTCATGTTTTTTGTGTTTTTTTAAACATTGCAATCATATAAAATAAATGAAGACAGCAAAAACAAATTATCCAAAGCCAATAATATTCATGGTTTCCTTTGTGTTCTTGTTTCAGGGCTGTATGCTTCGTTGTGCAATTTACTGAGGAAAAAAAAGGAGATTTTCCTTGGTGTCTGGTTGGGCATTTTGAAGAATGGGAGGCTGGTCTGGCTCTTGGTTTAGTAGTAGAGATGTAAAAGAAATCTCTATGAAATTCTGTGGGAACAGAAAAAAAAGCAAATAAAGGGGGAAAGGGTATATTTGAAGACACAGCTAAAAGGTGCAGCTGAAAAATATTTTGACATTAAATACACAAATATGCAGCTATTAAACTGTACATTTGAGAAATTTTAGAAGACTGAATTAAGAGTAAAGTACATAATCTGCTTACATATGAGAAATTTAAAAGTCTCAATCAAGAGAAAAGTACATAAGAAAAGGAATTACATCAGGGAACATTTTGGATTTGTAAAACTATCTCCCAGGAAATGTAAGTTAAACGTTAAAGGAAGTTGTGTATGAAAGCTCTGTATGGGAGCAAAATGTGATGCAGAATTTTTTTAATAGATTTTGTAGGAAGAAAAGCAATGCAGTTATAAACTAAAACCATCCATATAAATGTGAACAGTTAAGGTCTAGGTTTATATTTGACAGAGTACTATAAATGACTTTGCTTTTCAATGCTGTCCATGCAAAATATGTTCATGTAGCATATATGTTTTAGTCATGTGGCTTGGGCTTTGGGGAAAAATGAGAGGAAATGACACAGGCAAATTAAGAACACACTCGTTCTTTTCCCTCAGACTTGACAGGGAATGGGATTGTTTACAAATGCTGAAAAGCAAACATATAATCAACTCAACACACATGTTTGAAATTCTCCAAAGAAATACTTGCATGTATACATACATAATTCTGCATTCTTGCTTAACAAATGCTACAGTTATGTATTTAAAAGACAGTTGCATATATGCATGTATCTCCAAAGAGATACTGTTCCAGAGTAGTTGTTGCAATACTGGAACAAAGATATATTTCTTTGATCCTGCAAGCTGACAATATTTAAGTGAAGGGATCTGAATGTACCCACTCTGCCTGTGTCAATTCCAGACCAGGAAATCAACACCACAGGAAGGCAAAACCACTTTTACTGGCATGGGTTGCAATAACAGAATCTTGCAAGTTTGATTGTACCTCCCCCTTCTTCTTACTCAGTGAATTAGGGAGGTTGTTTATTTGAGTCACTTCCTAATTTTATCAGGATGTTTGGGAATTTAGCTCCTTTTGACTAAGCAACCACTTCTGCATATCTATGTCAAGATTATCTACCTCACTCTTTGCAACCTGTTCATACCAGAAAGGAAGAAACAGTTGGGACAGGATTATTATCAAATAATCAGGTTCTAGGCCTATGATGCATAAAGGGCTTATTAGGTGATGATCAGCACTTTCAGTTGCACCCAGAAACTGATTGGTAACCAAAATAGTTCACAAAGCGGTAAGAAGTGTCTATTACTGTTCACAATACTGCATCTTGAACCAGCTGCAGCTTTTACACATTCTTCAAGGGCAGCCCCATATAAAGCACATGGCAGTAGTCCAAAGGTGAGGATATTAGGACATAAGTGACCATCTGAAAGGCCTGTTGATTGAGGAAAAGGTGCAAGTGGCACACAACTTTACAAAGTTGACGGATGTCTTATATCTATTGTACTACAAGCATTTCAGCATGTGTCCCCCTCTATCTGATGACATTATAACTAGCCGAAAACTAGCAATCCACTGAAACATGTCCCAAAGCAATGGAGATCTCAAACAAGGTCTCTTTATTGAAATAGTCTACAACAATGATCACTGGGTTTCCAACCAAGAAACGGTACCGAGGGCCCTGACAGTAGATTGGCAAAGGATTATGTAGGAGACAGAAAAGCTTCATCCTCTGGGATGAATAATTAATTATATTGCATAGACAAGAAAAGTGCCCAGCTCTATTGGCAATAAAGCAATCATTCATATTTAGCCTTGAGGCTGGCACCTCAGTTGTGCTGTCAACTCTAATCCACATTTCTTAACCCAAAGAACAAGCATTTATTTCTATTTTATGATAAGATTATCCTTTTCAAATTTCTCCTTGAATTGCATGTCTGCACCTTGTTATTTGCCTTGTGTTTTTCCCTTGGGATCACTTCCAAACTAAATTACAGTATCAAAGTTTCTACTAACACTACAAATATGACTGAAGCAGAAAGAATCAAATCTTAACTATTTTTTTAAAAAAATAATAATTAAACTTTATGTTGTCACAGTGACAAATTATTCACCTCCATTGCTTAATTTGTGTTCTTAACCTAGAACAGGGGTCAGCAACCTGAAACAGTGAAAGAGCCACTCGGAACCGGTTCCCTCACAAAAGGAAAAACTGGGAGCCACAAAAAATGTGTGCACATGCGCGTACATGCGCAGAACAGGGTTTGACTGAAGAGTGGAGCCAAGGCGAGATATGCAACTACGCTGCATATTTGAATTGATTGGTTGAACTTTTTTAGTCCCACTTTTTTTTTTGGACTGCACATGGCAGAGGACTGGGAGCCGCAGGAGACGGCTGAAAGAGCCGCATGCAGCTCCGGAGCCGCGGGTTGCAGACCTGTGACCTAGAACAACAGATAAATGTTGCAAAGTTTAGCAGTTAGAATAACAAGTTGTAAGTGAAGCTCATCTTATTTTACACATGAATGTTTGAAAAATGTCCTGGAATAAAAAGCTGAAAAAAGTAGAGGGTCAATGAGAAAATCATTACTTGGCTTACTAAATACACACATACACATACAGTGAGAGAGAGAGAGGGGAGAGAGAGAGAGAGAGAGAGAGAGAGAGAGAGAGAGAGAGAGAGAGAGAGAGAGAGAGAGAGAGAGAGAGAGAGAGAGAGAGAGAGAGAGAGAGAGAGAGAGAGGAATCTACATACTGTTCAGTTGTCTGATCAATTGGTGTTATGGGAAATTGCTATGGAACTGAAAATCCCCATTTCTTCTATATTGCTTTATGCATAAATAAAAATAAGGTATCAGGCTTACTGAGCTCATGTGCAATCAAAATATTGATGGCATACTCTCATCACTTTCTTTTTTTTAATTAAGAACTGTCTTTTCAGAAATTTCTTGGTTTGATTATCCCCTACATCCAATTTAATGCCTATTTTTAGTCCAAGCCTCCATAGTATCTTACAAGCTATCTACACGTCAGGACTTTCCCCTTTCCCTTTGATGTCTTTATCTTCTTCTATGAGCAGTGCCATATCTACTTTTCCCTCTATCCAAGCCAGGAAACTTTCTCTCTGATCTTTCCTATTAAATAACCTTCTTTTCAATAGCAACAAATCACCTATCTAAATTTCTTATAAATGTACATTTCCCTTTCTGCAGAGATAGAGAACTTACTTCTAGATGTTGACCTGAAACTGTTCCTTTTAGGCTTATTAACAGGCTACCATGCAGCAAAACATATTCTTGACTATTCTGAATTTTTATAAAAAATACTAAAGATTAAGTGCTTTTTTAAAAATAATAATAATAACCTCAAGGTACTTTTTACACCAAGGGAGAAATGTATAGAATATGTTTATCCTTATCCTAACTATCATTACAATAACAAACTAGTATTGAATATCAAATTAACAAGAATTAACTGAGATTCCTTTGAACTGGAAGTATGCATATTTATCACTGTGTGCAACCATACGTGGAAGTGCATTGGATTGGGGGGAAAAAGGGCCAGGGGAAAAACTTGTTTATGAAACTGACATTAACAGAGTTATACATTCAGTGATATCCTGTATTGCCAGTTATTTCAATGGAAGAGGATTATAACTAGCTTTAGGGACAAGCAGATTTATGTATATAATTGTTGAATCAAACAGCCTTTCAGGTTTCTTAATCTGGAGCTGTCAGATTAACTCCCCAGTTAATATGGTAAAATCTAACAGTACTTGGGGAAAAATAGTCAAGAGGTTGCAGAAATCCAAGAATACTTTCAGATTTAACTCATTTTTTTTCTAGAACATTTTAAGGAAGGAAATGCCAGGGACATTTTATCATCCAGAAAAATCTACATTAAACTAATACAACAGCAGTTCAATAAATCTGTGACACTTATAATAAATAAATGCATTCCAAAATCCCATTTTTCAGTTGTCTCATTTCATGTGCCAAGTTGCCATCCTATTGACTGAACTGAGATAGAAAATATTAAAATCTTCTTATCACTGAGGATGAATTTTGTATTATATATGTAAACATTCCCTTAAGTGTATATATTTGCTAACAGCACAAAAGCATCATCAAAACATACATAAGGAAAGCCGCCTGACAGGAATACACGCGGGAACTTTGACAGCTGTCAAAGTTCCCCGCACTGCGCAGGCGCCTCCACTGACAGCTCGCGGCTGTCAAACTCCGGACCGTGAAGAAGCCTGAGCTGTCAAAGCGTCCACCACACAGCGCAGGCGCAGCCACTGACAGCTCGCGGCTGTCAAAACACCACACCACGCGGAAGCCGGAGCTGTCAACAGAAGACGATACAGATTGGTCCCTGCCTGACACGGCGCCAAAATAAACACATCTGATTGGACCTCGCGACCAGCTGCCGGCTATAAAAGCCGGACAAGTTATTCTCTGTTTGCCTTGCTCTTAATAAACCGGTTGTTAACTAGCCAGTCGTCCCGAGTGGTCCTTCGGCTACTTCACTGGCGACGAGGATGGGATCGCTCCGGAGCTGAAGTCACGGCCGAGGAAGAGAGTTCCCGGCAAGAGCTGTCACGGAAGTTTTAACTTCCATCGGAGCAACCCAGGACCGGACGACATGGCAAACTTCGGTCGTGTGAGGGAGTTTGATACCCGCCATCCCGAGAGATGGCAATCACACCTCGGCCAAGTTGAAGGATTTCTCCTCGTCAGTAAAATCACTGACGACCGAGCAAAGGCCGCCGCCCTGCTGTACATCAGCGGGCCCCCGGTGTACGACGCAGCCGTCGGACTGTTCAGCCCAGTGCCCATCACGGAAGTCTCCTACGCGGACCTGGTGGACCAGCTGAACAAGTACTACATGCCGGCTCGCTCAGAACTGTACTGGCGGGTGCAATTCGCACAAAAGAAACAACGGCAGGACGAGCCCGCCAATGAGTTCATCGCCGGGGTCAGGCACGCCGCGCGGAACTGCAGCTTCCCCGACCTGGAAGACCGCATCAGAGACCAGGTGGTGGTCGGTCTGAGGGACGAGAAGCTACAGAAGAAACTGACGTCCAAACCCGACATGAATCTGGCAGAACTGACCAGGGAGATCATGGCATACGAACACAGTCACAAGAAGAAGCCGACGAACACGACCCCAGAGACTCCTGCGACCGTCTATCAGGAAAGCGCAACCTTCAGCGACAGCGGAGATTCGGTAGATTTCACCGATGGAGAAGCCCTACAGCGCAGGATGGAGCACCGACAGCCGAGGAGGGGCAAAACGGCGGACCGCCGAGGATTCAGGAACCCTCCACAGCCACCACCGCGTTACGAGCAACGAGCCGCCTGTGCCAGCTGCGGGGGCAACCATACCCGAGGAAGCTGCCGCTTTCGGAACGCGAAATGCCACAACTGTGGGAAGACTGGCCACATCAAGCCGGTGTGCCGCAGCAAGGGCCGGGACAACATCAATGAGGTGGAGGCAAACTCCCCAGGTAGGCCGGCTGCCCAGGCCAGCAGGGAAACCCCACCAGGCCCCCTGGTTGAGACAATTGATAGGGTAAACTGCTTAAGCTCCAAGGTTAAGGTCTGGGTCAGAATTCAGGGGGTACCTTGCCACATGGAGGTAGATTCAGGGTCAGCGGTCTCCTTAATTTCGCTGACCACCTATCAGGAGATCTGTCAGAAGGGCCAAAGACAAATTCCCCTGAAACAAACTCAGGTTCACCTTGCAGACTTCCAGAAAACCCCTATTCCGTTGGAAGGGAAAGCCAAGGTCCTTGTGCAGTATAAGGGATTCAAAGGTCCCCTGGAGGTTTTAGTTACGCCAGGGAACCGTACCAACTTGATAGGGCTAAACTGGTTCACTCCACTAGGCATCGCCTTATCGGGGGTTAATACCATTCAAACACCCAGCCTGGAAGCCGTTGGCGAAAAGTACGCCGACGTTTTCGATGGCACTTTAGGGAAATATACAGGTTCCCCCATTTCCCTGCAACTAAATCCAGCAATCCAACCAATTAAAATAAGAGCTAGGAGGGTACCCTTTGCCCTCAAAGAAAAAATTGAAAACGAGCTTGACCGCCTCGTGGGTCTAGGGGTGCTTGAGCCAACAGATGGGGGAACCTGGGAGACCCCTATTGTCACCCCAATCAAACCTAATGGCGAAGTGAGAGTGTGCGCCGACTATAAGGCGACAGTCAACCTAGCCCTCAGCCCCCATGCTTACCCGGTGCCAGCGGTAAAGGACGTATTTGCTTCCATCCGCTCTGGCACCATTTTCGCCAAGCTTGACCTCACGCAGGCGTATTTACAACTGCCTGTCACTGACGACACCGCGGAAGCTCAAACTATTGTCACCCACCGCGGTGCTTTTAAAGTTAAGAGGCTACAATTCGGCATATCTGCAGCCCCGGGTATCTTCCAGGGTATCATGGAAAAGACCCTGAAGGGAATACCCGGGGTCTGCCCCTATTTCGACGATGTTCTCATCGCAGGGGAAAACGAAGCTAGTTTAGCTGACAGGTTGTCAGCTGTGCTGAGCCGGCTCAGAGAAGCCGGTCTCAAACTTAAGCGGGAAAAGTGCTCTATTGGAGTCACTTCTACAGAATTCCTAGGGTATAAAATTGATAGCCAGGGCATCCACCCCACCTCTGAGAAACTAATGGCTATTCAAACTGCACCCAGCCCTAGGAATAAGCAAGAGCTTCAATCCTTTTTGGGACTGTTAAACTTTTACCATGCTTTCATTCCTCACAAAGCCACTATTGCAGAGCCTCTCCATAGGCTCCTAGACAAGGGTACAACTTGGTCCTGGACCAAGGAACATGAAAATAGTTTCCAATCGTTAAAAAAGATTATCTGTCAAAGCTCAACCATCACCCTTTTCAGAGAAGACACACCAATATGCATTGCTTGCGATGCCTCTCCCTATGGAATTGGGGCGGTCTTAAGTCACCTATTCAAGGACGGTACACAAAGACCCATAGCCTTCTATTCTCGCACTCTGACCAAAGCTGAAAGAAACTATGCACAAATTGACAGGGAAGCCCTAGCGATAGTAGCAGGGGTCAAAAAATTTCATGATTATCTGTATGGAAGACCATTTACTATATTTACGGACCACAAACCCCTGCTAGGCATATTTACTTGGAATAAAATTACACCACAAATTCTCTCTCCGAGAATTTTAAGATGGTCAACATTCTTAGCAGCCTATTCTTATCAACTAATACATAAACCAGGTAAGGAATTGGGACATGCTGATTGCCTCAGCAGACTGCCCATACAAACCAGGGACTCAGATCCAGCCCCAGCCAGCCTAATTTTAGCAATCTCTCAACTTCCTGAATGCCCCCTGACTGCAAACATTATAGCTAATAATTCAGCAAAAGATAAAATTCTTGCCAGAGTCCTCAAATGGGCCACAACAGGGTGGCCAGCTCAAAACCCACAACCCCAATTCCAACCTTATTATAACAGGAAAAACGAGATTTCAACACATAGAGGATGCCTGCTATGGGGAAATAGGGTCATCATACCAGAGAAGAACATAGACCAAACATTACACATTTTACATGAAGGGCACCCTGGAATAGTAAAAATGAAGGCGATGGCTAGAAGTTATGTGTGGTGGCCGGGCATAGATAAACAAATTGAAAAGTATGTGGGTGGGTGTTATACCTGTCAGGAGACCAGGAATGAACCCCCCCACGCACCGATCCATAAATGGGAGACTACAAGGAACCCTTGGTCACGTATACATATAGATTTTGCAGGACCCATCCAGGGCCAAAGTTTCTTAATAGCAGTGGACAGCTATTCCAAATGGCTGGAAGTCACGCCCCTTAGAAAAACAACGTCCGCAGCCACTATTCAAGCCTTACGAAAAATATTCGCAACACACGGCCTACCTGACACCATAGTTTCCGACAATGGACCTCAATTCACCTCTCGTGAATTTCAGATCTTCGCTACGAGGAATTGTATTAGGCTGGTCACGTCGGCGCCGTTCCACCCGTCGTCGAACGGAATGGCTGAAATTATGGTACGATCCACGAAAGAAGCGTTAAAAAAATTCGTTAAAGGGAACTGGCAGAGGCGACTCAGCCAGTTCCTCTTATCACAACACACAACGCCATGCTCCACAACGGGCAAATCACCGGCGGAATTAAGATGGGGGAGGAGGCTAATAACACGTCTCGACAGACTGCACCCCGACACATACCCAGAAGAAAAACAGCACCCCCACCCCGGCCGCACACTCAACCCTGGTCAATTAATATGGGCAAGATCATACACAGATAAAAACAAGTGGGTCCAAGGGACAGTAATAAAACAAACAGGGCCCATCTCATACCTTATAGCTACGCAGACACAGGGCAACATACGCCGCCATATTGACCAGCTCAGACCCAGACAACCGCCACACAATCCTGAGCAACCAGCCAGCGCCGACTTACAACACCCACCGGAAATGCTGCCTATCCCAAACCAGGAAGTTGAACACCAACACGATGAACCAGAACCAGACCATCCACCACCCCTTCGCCGGTCAACCAGGAATCGTAGGCCACCCACCTACCTAAAAGACTATCAGTGGGCAGGTTCAAACATCCAAGAGGGAAGAAACGCACCAGGGGAGGGGTAAGGGGTGTATTATATATGTAAACATTCCCTTAAGTGTATATATTTGCTAACAGCACAAAAGCATCATCAAAACATACATAAGGAAAGCCGCCTGACAGGAATACACGCGGGAACTTTGACAGCTGTCAAAGTTCCCCGCACTGCGCAGGTGCCTCCACTGACAGCTCGCGGCTGTCAAACTCCGGACCGTGAAGAAGCCTGAGCTGTCAAAGCGTCCACCACACAGCGCAGGCGCAGCCACTGACAGCTCGCGGCTGTCAAAACACCACACCACGCGGAAGCCGGAGCTGTCAACAGAAGACGATACAGATTGGTCCCTGCCTGACACAGCGCCAAAATAAACACATCTGATTGGACCTCGCGACCAGCTGCCGGCTATAAAAGCCGGACAAGTTATTCTCTGTTTGCCTTGCTCTTAATAAACCGGTTGTTAACTAGCCAGTCGTCCCGAGTGGTCCTTCGGCTACTTCAAATTTATTATGTAAAATGTATTAAGTATTAAAACCTCAGAGCAATTACAATGTAATTCATTATACAGTGTGTACATATGTTCAACACTCAATATTTTTCATATTTATATACACTTCTATAGTTAGTGAATTTGACAAAATTGAATCATTTACTCCAATAATCTTTACTTCACATTATAATTTCCTTGTACATCATCTACTTAATTTATATAATTTTTCATCATGTTCATATAATAAAAACAAAATGTGCAATTTGCTAGAACATTTGGTTCTTTTCTTTTCTTTTTCTTTTCTTTTGTCTTTGTTTTATTATGGAAAATGGGAGCCAATGATGGAAGTAGAGGTGGTTGTCACATAATTATTCCAAACAATGTCTATTGGCATGTTTTTTCTGATGCTGCAGAGAATATATACAGTATGTGTATATATGAAAATATTGGCTATTGTTCTTCTATGCAAGGTTTAGGCCCAGGTGAATTAAATCAGGCCTCATAGAAAAGTATTGAACCAAAGTTTGTCCTATGCTCAGTTTTACAATCCAAAGAAACTATTTGTAATTTAAACTGCAACTGCATTTTACTTAACATGATTTTTGCTAAGCTTTCTTGTTTCAAATATATTTAGAACATAAGGACAGGAGCTGTAAGAAATAGGGAACTTAAAGTAGCTGATGGATGTGGGTTCCAATGTACATGACTATGTGGAAAGTTAAGTTCATCAAAGGGTCAGCAGAAAATCAGCAGAAAGTGTAAGATTGCTGACCATCTATCTGAGGTTTTAGGACGGGAAAGGGTAGAAGAGATTGGGACAGGGGCTGATTGATTTGCCACTGGCCTATAGCTGTCCTTATTGGAACTGCTATATCATTGGACCTCATTGCAATGGGTTTTTAACGTAAGTGATGTTTATGTGTGTGTTCCAAATTACTGCTGAAATAAACCTCTGAATCTTAAAGTAAGAATTATTGTTTTGTGTTGCTCTCTCTTTTTTTTTTCATTGGGTTTTTCCACGACAGTTTATTAAACAGTGCAGAATGCAAAAGCTATTGCACAGTTCCCTTCAGAGTAAGGAAACTATAAATATATCTATTTTTCCATTTAGAAATAAAGGGAAAACATAATCTTTGTGGTTGATGTGTCTAAAAAGTTGTGAATAAAACCCAGTGAAAGTTTAAGATTCCCTGAACAGTGATTGCACTGCAAACTGTTATAAACATTCTCCTTCTGTATTGTACTGCATGAGAAATTCAGCAGTGACTCAAACTGCATTCCCAAAAGAACACATTTGATATTTCAGTTAAGTATTTTGAACATGTTATGCCAATGCATTGGAATGAAAATTACACTGTTCACTAACCATAAGATTCAGTTCAGAGACTGGATCCTAAGCTCTGAATGCCTAGATTGGCTGTCAACCATACAATAGCTTTTGCCTTGAAATTGGCTAGATATCCAACAGAGTCTTAAAATTCAGTTTTCTTTATCTTTTTAACCAACAACAACAACAACAACAAATATGAACACTTTAATGTTTTGTTTTGGCACAAAGGAGTGAAATTTACAAGTATAAATAAATATGTTCATAATGTCAGAATTCTATGCAGGGGATTTTCATAGAAATAGCTTGCTGGATTCTCCTTCTCCTTCACCTCCTCTTCTTTGTCCTTAGAATATCATGTTTGCAGTGATAAAAACACTTATTTGTGTGAAGAGGTTTTGTACAATTAAAGGGATACTGTATTTGTAAAGATTATGCACCTTTCTAATAGTGACAGATCTGAATACACAAATAAATACATATGTAGCATAACCCCCTCAGAGGCCACCAAAGCCCAGACCTTCCTAGCCTCCCCCCCTTCAGTTATGCTCAGCAGCCATGCTCTCAAGGCAATGATAGAATGTCCTTTTTAGCAGGAACTCACAGAGTGAAGGGGTGGCAGGTTCTCGTTGTCAAAGGGATTTACAGGAACAAAGATGAACAACTCCTAGCCATGGCAATCAGTGTGTGACAGTGTTAGTCAATGGCTTGCAGCAGCCGCTTGGGAAAATGGTGGGGAGGAGGCCCTCTGGCTCCAGGCAGGAACAGAAAGAATGAGCAAAGATAGTCAGTGCTCTGCAGCAACAGCTTGCCCCATGAGGGCAGCTCCCCACAATGTCTACAGCTTGCATAGGTGATAATGATCAAAGTTCAGATGGCTGCTGATCTCCAAAGCAGTAGTGACCAGCCTCTCCTTCTCTTCTGTTGGCACTCGTAGTCCCAGGTCTCTCTATGCCAAATCCCCCCTTCTTTTCTAGTAAAAACCTGAATTTAAAACCCCACCAAGTTTTCTCTCTTCTCACTGTCACTCTTCCCTTCACTCGGGATATCCCACTGCAAAAGAAAGCAATAAAATTCTGCTTTCTTGCTTGTTCGCTCTCCTTCCTTCTATTTCAGAGAAAAAGACTCACATAAAACCCCAAAGTCCTCTTTGGCTTCACCTGGTCTCTCCCTGACAACAACAACCACCCCTCCTCCCTTTCCTTTCCTTCTGCCCAAACCAGCAGTAACTGTCTGAGCTTCCTACTTCTCTCTCTCCGGCCAGGCTCCTGCAAAGCCTTTCAGCCAGCTCTGCTACACATAAATATCAGAATATTTGTTTAATAGCAAAGTACAAAATATGCTATATCGAATAGAAAAGACAAAAAAACCAGAAAAAAGTATAAATTCATACACCATAAAATTATATGAAATAATTTGATCATTATATATTATTCAGAAGCAAAACAAGTAACTAAATTCAGTTATCTAAAATAGCTAACAGCCAGTTCCTGGCAGCAGGACTTCCTTGCATAAATCTGCTGAGAATTAACAGAGACATTGGGAGCAAATCATAAGGAAAGAGATCACATTCCTGCAGTGTTAGATTGACTGCATCTTGTTTGTCAGATCACACAATGTACTTTGAATTGAAGCAATGTCTATCATACTCCAGGTTTTTCTTCACAGCTATGTGAATAGATTTCCCTTCAAACCATGCAGTGGCACAAAAGATTGTGTGCTGTCTTCATTGCTCATCCAGGAGATAGCAATAGCAATATCACTTAAACTTGTATACTACCCCACAGTGCTTTACAGCACTCTCTGGATGGTTTACAATGCCAGCATATTTCCCTCAGTAATCTGGCTCCTCATTTTACCGACCTTGGAAGGATGGAAGACTGAGTCAACCTTCAGCTTGCCAGGATCAAACTCCATGCTCTGGGCAGAATTACCCTGCAATACTATATTCTAATCACTGTGTCACCATGACTCATTTATTACTACTTCTGGTGCTCTTCCCAAAATTTTAATGCCGAGCAACTTAATGTGGATAATCAGTAGATTCCCTCAATGTCTTCAATATTGAACAACCTTTAATAGCAATAAGGAAGATTACAAATTTGACAGGTGGCTAGACTCATGGGTATAACCATCTCTCAAATCTGATCTCAAGGTAGCTGATGCACAAGGTTGAAATGACTGAGTGAGACAGAGAAATTCTGCCCTGTAAAACAGGTGATTCTGTCCTGAGCAAAACATCTCTCCTCTAGATGATTTCCATGGGGATAGATGCTTTACTACTTTCCTGGTATAATATACTGCTCAAAAAAATAAAGGGAACACTTAAACAACACAATGTACTGTATTTAATAGTAGGATGTCTTATTTTGTGTTCCCTTTATTTTTTTGAGCAGTATACAAAGAATGGGCATGATTTCAAAATAAGTTTAGTACTGTACTGAAGAGCAAAAGATTTCTGTCTGAAAATAGCTCTGTGCCAAATAAGATGACATGAATTGGGTAAGAAATACAGTGAAGCATGATCTCACTACTCCATAGTGTTTTGGGGTTTTCTTTCTCTTTGTAAGACCTTCCAACTCCAGAGAATTCTGGGTAGAAAATAATATATGCATAAACTGTAGGGACGCGGTGGCTCAGTGGGTTAGGACGCTGAGCTTGTTGATCAGAAGTTCGGCAGTTTGGCGGGTCGAATCCCGAGTGCCGCGTAACAGAGTGAGTGCCTGTTACTTGTCCCAGCTTCTGCCAACCTAGCAGTTCGAAAGCACGTAAAAATGCAAGTAGAAAAATAGGGACCACTATGGTGGGAAGGTAACAGCGTTCCGTGCACCTTTGGCATCTAGTCATGCCGGCCACATGACCATGGAGACGTCCTCAGACAAGCGCTGGCTCTTTGGCTTTGAAACGGAGATGAGCACCAGCCCTTAGAGTCAGAAACGACTAGCACGCATGTGCGGGGGAACCTTTACCTTTTACCTTTAAACTGTATGTGCTGTGCAATGCTTCTTGTGAAGGGAATGGCCCTTGTGTACTTCCAACCCTAAGAAGTGCTTTACTCATCCTAATTTCAAGGGCTTTGGAACAGACTTGCTGGAAGGAGAGCAGGGTACAGGCCACATGAATCTCTATGGGGATGAATTCCAGAGGGCCAGTGCTGCAACTGAGAAGGCATCTTTCCAGGATCCTGTCAGATGGTCCTTAATGAATGGGACCTAAAGTGTTCTAATTTGTACAGAATAGATAGAAAACATGCAGGAATCAAAATAATTGATTGCAAAAACAGTCATCTTCCTATCTCCCCTTTTTTTTCTTTCTTACAAACAACAGCATTGATTTGGTTTATTCCACTGCTGAATATTGTGCCAGCATGTGGCTTAACAGTGCCCACACTCAAATGGCTGATGTCCAACTCTCCCAGACAATGTGTGTCATCTCTGGCACATTGCATCCCACTCCTGTGTACTTAGCAATATCCTAGCATCCCTCCATTAGAAGACTTGTTCGGGTCTGGTCATGGATGCTGAACAACAAAGCCCTCCCTATTCATCAAGACAATACACAGTCCATCACAACATTGAAATCCCATAGGTCAGCATGGAAAACAGCTATTCACTTAACATCTATCACTTAACATTAACCGTGAGAATGCCTGGAGAGAGGAATGGTCCAAGGTAGCTTCTTGTGGCCTGACCATTAGTGATCTCTCCATCAAATCACTTGGTTTTAACCTGCCTCGCTCTGTCTGGCCAACACTGAACAGAATTAGGTGTGATACAGGAAGAGGTGCCTCTGTCCGGTATCAGTCAGGATGGAAAGATTCCCCTTGTTGTGATTGTCGTACTGATATGAAAACTATTAAATACAGTATATATGCAAGATCGCTCATGACATCTCTGGTTCACTAGAAGATCTGCCGGAAGCAATGCCAGAGGCGGTTGCCTGGATAGCTGAATTGGACATCCAGTTATGAGACCACTGCCATACCTCCATAGAAGTTTGTCTGAAATAGTATAGGTTTCCTCCTTGTGCAGAGATAGTTGGACTAGATGACCTCCAAGGTCACTTCCAACTCTGTTGTTCTGTTTTTGTATATAATTTTTGTATATAATTACCTGGATTGTGTGTATATGTTTACTTCTCTTCTGTCATATTCTCATTATATGCTAAATAATGAAAAATAGGAAAAAAAAGAGGAGCTTCCCTCCCTTCCTTTTATTTTTCTTTCTTGCCTTCCCTGTGTCAGCCTAATTTTCAGGAACTGATCAGGAACAGAGCATTGTGGAAGGCAGATTACAAATGAAGCAAGTGTGGGCTGCTGATACTTTGTTCCAGAGTAGAAAAATATATGTTTGAACTATGAAGTTTATCGGAATTTAATACACATCTCTTTAGGGAACAAATATAAATTATGGCACAATTTCCCATAAAACATGGTCAAATGGATGAAAATAAAGTACTGGTTTTAATATATGCAATATTTCCTTGATTTTCTCCATCACTTTAGATCAAAGTTCATGATTTTATTATTCAGGATACAGATAGATGAATTGGCAGTTTATATGGGGCTTCTCATTTTGATTAGTAAGAAGTTAATAAATTTTAGTAAACTCTTATCCAGGACAAACTGAATTTTTTTAAAAAAAACCTGTGTCAACCAGGTTCGATAAATATAGCTTTTTATAGTATACAAATTCGAAAGCACGTAAAAATGCAAGTAGAAAAATAGGGACCACTATGGTGGGAAGGTAACAGCATTCCGTGTGCCTTTGGCATCTAGTCATGCTGGCCACATGACCACGGAGACGTCCTCGGACAAACTCTGCCTCTTCGGCTTTGAAACGGAGATGAGCACTGGCCCCTAGATTCAGAAACTACTAGCACGCATGTGCGGGGGAACCTTTACCTTTTTACCTTACAGTATACAAAAATCTGTCATGATTTTATTTATTTATTTATTTATTATTTTTGGGACTTATATGCCGCCCTATCTCCCGAAGGACTCAGGGCAGCTAAGAACAATAAAAATACAGCAATGCAAAAGTTAAAAAGAATTAAACTAACAGCCCCAATAAAATAATTAAAATTAATAAATTAAAATTTAAAACATTTTAAAAATCCCTATCGTCAGTCCAGGTCAGCCTGATGGAAAACAAATGTTTTAAGGCCGCAGCGAAAGGACTGGAGATCCGGGGCCATCCGAAGCTCAAGGGGAAGTTGGTTCCACAGGGCTGGCACTCCCACAGAGAAGGCCCTTCCCCTGGGGGTCACCAGCCGACATTGTCTAGCAGACGGCACCCTGAGGAGGACCTCTCTGTGTGAGCGCACTGGGCGATGGGAAGTCGTTCCCAGCAGCAGGCGGTCCTGCAAATATCCCGGGCCTAGGCCATGTAAGGCTTTAAAGGTAAGTACCAGCACCTTAAATCTCACCCGGAGGACAACTGGTAACCAATGCAGCTCACACAGGAGGGGTGTAATATGGGAGTATCGGGATGTTCCCATCACTACCTTTGCGGCCGCATTCTGCACCAGCTGGAGCCTCTGGGTGGTCTTCAAGGGCAGCCCCATGTAGAGAGCATTGCAGTAGTCTATACGGGAGGTAACGAGTGCATGAGTGACTGTACGTAAGGCATCTCGGTCCAGATAGGGGCGCAACTGGCGCACCAGGCGAACCTGGGCAAATGTCCCCCTGGCCACGACTCGTATATGATCTTCAAAACCAAGCCGTGAATCTAGGAGGACACCTAAGTTGTGTGCCCTATCAACGGGAGGTAACACCTCTCCTCCCATAACCAAAGATGGAACCTCTTGGACTAAACAAGATTATGGTACGTAAAGCCACTCAGTCTTGGCCGGGTTGAGCTGGAGCCTGTTCTTCCCCATCCAAATCTGTACCGCTTCCAGGCAACAGGACATCACATTGAGGGCAGCGCTGGGTTGGTTCGGGGTAGAGATGAAGAGCTGGGTATCATCAGCATATTGATGATACCTCACCCCAAAACCACAGATGATCTCACCCAGTGGCTTCATATAGATGTTGAACAGAAGGGACGAGAGTACCGACTCCTGAGGCACCCCACAACTAAGGGGCCTAGGGATTGACCTCTTCCCTCCTGCCAACACCATCTGCGAATGGCCTGAGAGGTAGGAGGAGAACCACCATAAAATGGTGCCTCCCACTCCCAACCCCTCAAGACGTCGCAGCAAGATACCATGGTTGATGGTATCAAAAACCGCTGAGAGGTCTAATAGGACCAGGACAGAGGAATAACCCCTGTCTCGGGACCGCCAGAGATCATCCACCAGCATGACCAATGCCGTCTCCGTGCTGTACTCGGGCCTGAAACCCAATTGGTATGGATCCAGATACTCAGTTTCCTCCAGGACCAAAGGGAGCTGCCGTCCCACCATGCTCTCAACAACCTTCACAAGAAAGCGAAGGTTGGAGACAGGACAAAAGTTATTTAAAATAGCTGGATCCAAGGCAGGTTTCTTGAAGAGGGGCCTTACCACCGCCTCTTTCAAGGTGGCAGGGAAGCACCCCTCACTCAAGGAAGCTGTATTATATATGATGTAAACATTCCCTTGAGTGTATATGTTAACAGCACAAAAGTATCGTCAAAGCATATATATAGGAAAGCCGCCTGACAGGAATACACGCGGGAACTTTGACAGCTGTCAAAGTTCCCCGTACTGCGCAGGCGCCTCCACTGACAGCTCGCGGCTGTCAAACTCCGGACCGTGAAGAAGACTGAGCTGTCAAAGCGTCCGCCACACTGCGCAGGCGCAGCCACTGACAGCTCGCGGCTGTCAAAACACCACACCACGAGGAAGCCGGAGCTGTCAACAGAAGACGACGCCGATTGGTCCCTGCCTGACACGGCGCCAAAATAAATACATCTGATTGGTCCTCGCTACCAGCTGCCGGCTATAAAAGCCGGACAAGTTATTCTCTGTTTGTCTTGCTCTAATAAACTTGTTGTTAAACTAGCCTGTCGTCCCGAGCGGTCCTTCGGCTACTTCACTGGCGACGAAGGTGGGATCGCTCCGGAGCTGAAGTCACGGCCGAGGAAGAGAGTTCCCGGCAAGAGCTGACACGGAAGTTTTAACTTCCATCGGAGCAACCCAGGACCGGACGACATGGCAAACTTCGGCCGTGTGAGGGAATTTGATACCCGCCATCCCGAGAGATGGCAATCACACCTCGGCCAAGTTGAAGGATTTCTTCTCGTCAGTAAGATCACTGACGACCGAGCAAAGGCCGCCGCCCTGCTGTACATCAGCGGGCCCCCGGTGTACGACGCAGCCGTCGGGCTGTTCAGCCCAGTGCCCATCACGGAAGTCTCCTACGCGGACCTGGTGGACCAGCTGAACAAGTATTACATGCCGGCTCGCTCGGAACTGTACTGGCGGGTGCAATTCGCACAAAAGAAACAACGGCAGGACGAGCCCGCCAACGAGTTCATCGCTGGGGTCAGACACGCCGCGCGGAACTGCTGCTTCCCCGACCTGGAAGACCGCATCAGAGATCAGGTGGTGATCGGTCTGAGGGACGAGAAGCTACAAAAAAAAACTGACGTCCAAACCCGACATGAATCTGGCTGAGCTGACCAGGGAGATCATGGCATACGAACACAGCCACAAAAAGAAGCCGACGAACACGACCCCAGAGTCCCCGGCGACCGTCTACCAGGAAAGCGCAACCTTCAGCGACAGCGGAGAGTCGGTAGATTTCACCGATGGAGAAGCCCTACAGCGCAGGATGGAGCACCGACAGCCGAGGAGGGGAAAAACGTCGGACCGCCGAGGATCCAGGGACCCTCCACCGCCACCCCCACGTTACGTGCAACGAGCCGCCTGTGCCAGCTGCGGGGGCAACCATGCCCGTGGAAACTGCCGCTTTAGGAACGCAAAATGCCACAACTGCGGGAAGACTGGCCACATCAAGCCGGTGTGCCGCAGCAAGGGCCGGGACAACGTCAATGAGGTGGAGGCAAACCCCCCAGGTAGGCCAGCTGCCCAGGCCAACAGGGAAACCCCACCAGGCAACCGGGTTGAGACAATCGATAGGGTAAACTGCATAAGTTCCAAGGTTAAGGTCTGGGTCAGAATTCAGGGGGTGCCTTGCCACATGGAGGTGGATTCAGGGTCAGCGGTCTCCTTAATTTCGCTAACTACTTATCAGGAGATCTGTCAGAAAGGCCGAAGACAAATTCCCCTGAAACAAACTCTGGTTCACCTTGCAGACTTCCAGAAGACCCCTATTCCGTTGGAAGGGAAAGCCAAGGTCCTTGTACAGTATAAGGGGTTCAAAGGCACCCTAGAGGTTTTAGTTACGCCAGGGAACCGTACCAACTTGATAGGGCTTAACTGGTTCACTCCACTAGGCATCGCCTTATCAGGGGTTAATACCATTCAAACACCCAGCCTGGAAGCCGTTTGCGAAAAGTACGCCGACGTTTTCGAGGGCACTTTAGGGAAATATACAGGTCCCCCCATTTCCCTGCAATTAAATCCAGCAATCCAACCAATTAAAATAAGAGCTAGGAGGGTACCTTTTGCCCTCAAAGAAAAAATTGAAAACGAGCTTGACCGACTCGTGAGTCTAGGGGTGCTAGAGCCAACAGATGGGGGAACCTGGGAGACCCCTATTGTCACCCCAATCAAACCTAATGGCGAAGTGAGAGTATGCGCTGACTATAAGGCGACAGTCAACCTAGCCCTCAGCCCCCATGCTTACCCGGTGCCAGCGGTAAGGGACGTATTTGCTTCCATCCGCTCTGGCACCATTTTCGCCAAGCTTGACCTCTCGCAGGCGTATTTACAGCTGCCTGTCACAGACGACACCGCGGAAGCGCAAACTATTGTCACCCACCGCGGTGCTTTTAAAGTTAAGAGGCTTCAGTTCGGCATATCTGCAGCCCCGGGTATCTTCCAGGGTATCATGGAAAAGACCCTGAAAGGAATACCCGGGGTCTGCCCCTATTTCGACGATGTTCTCATCGCCGGAGAAAATGAAGCTAGTTTAGCTGACAGGCTGTCAGCTGTGCTGAGCCGGCTCAGAGAAGCCGGTCTCAAACTTAAGCGGGAAAAGTGCTCCATTGGAGTCACTTCTACAGAATTCCTAGGGTATAAAATCGATAGCCAGGGCATCCACCCCACCTCTGAGAAACTAAGGGCTATTCAAACCGCACCCAGCCCTAGGAATAAGCAAGAGCTTCAATCCTTTTTGGGACTGTTAAACTTTTACCATGCTTTCATTCCCCACAAAGCCACTATTGCAGAGCCTCTCCATAGACTCCTCGACAAGGGTACAACTTGGTCCTGGACCAAGGAACATGAAAATAGTTTCCAATCGTTAAAAAAGATCATCTGTCAAAGCTCAACCATCACCCTTTTCAGAGAAGACACCCCAATATGCATCGCTTGCGATGCCTCTCCCTACGGAATTGGGGCAGTCTTAAGTCACCTATTCGAGGACGGCACACAAAGACCCATAGCCTTCTATTCTCGCACTCTGACCAAAGCTGAAAGAAACTATGCACAAATTGACAGGGAAGCCCTAGCGATAGTAGCAGGGGTCAAAAAATTTCATGATTATCTGTATGGAAGACCATTTACGATATTTACAGATCACAAACCCCTGCTAGGCATATTTACTTGGAATAAAATTACACCACAAATTCTCTCCCCGAGAATCTTAAGATGGTCAACGTTCTTAGCAGCCTATTCTTATCAACTAATACATAAACCAGGTAAGGAATTGGGACATGCTGACTGCCTCAGCAGACTGCCCATACAAACCAGGGACTCAGATCCAGCCCCAGCCAGCCTAATTTTAGCAATCTCTCAGCTTCCAGAATGCCCCTTGACGGCAAACATTATAGCTATTAATTCAGCAAAAGATAAAATACTTGCCAGAGTCCTCAAATGGGCCACAACAGGGTGGCCAGCTCAAAACCCACAACCCCAATTCCAACCTTATTATAACAGGAAAAACGAGATTTCAACACATAGAGGATGCCTGCTATGGGGAAATAGGGTCATCATACCAGAGAAAAACATAGACCAAACATTACACATATTACATGAGGGGCACCCTGGAATTGTAAAAATGAAGGCAATGGCTAGAAGTTATGTATGGTGGCCTGGCATAGATAAACAAATTGAAAAGTATGTGGGTGGGTGTTATACCTGTCAGGAGACCAGGAGCGAACCCCCCCAGGCACCGATCCATAAATGGGAGACTACAAGGAACCCTTGGTCACGTATACATATAGATTTTGCAGGACCTATCCAGGGCCAAAGTTTCTTAATAGCAGTAGACAGCTATTCCAAATGGCTGGAAGTCACGCCCCTTAGAAAAACAACGTCCGCAGCCACTATTCAAGCCTTAAGAAAAATATTCGCAACGCACGGCCTACCTGACACCATAGTTTCCGACAATGGACCTCAATTCACCTCTCGTGAATTTCAGATCTTCGCTACGAAGAATTGTATTAGGCTGGTCACGTCGGCGCCGTTCCACCCGTCGTCGAACGGAATGGCTGAAATTATGGTACGATCCACGAAAGAAGCATTAAAAAAATTCGTTAAAGGGAACTGGCAGAGGCGACTCAGCCAGTTCCTCTTATCACAACACACAATGCCATGCTCCACAACGGGCAAATCACCGGCGGAATTAAGATGGGGGAGGAGGCTAATAACACGTCTCGACAGACTGCACCCCGACACATACCCAGAAGAAAAACAGCACCCCCACCCCGGCCGCACACTCAAACCTGGTCAATTAATATGGGCAAGATCATACACAGATAAAAACAAGTGGGTTCAAGGGACAGTAATAAAACAAACAGGGCCCATCTCATACCTCATAGCTACGCAGGCACAGGGCAACATACGCCGCCATATTGACCAGCTCAGACCCAGACAACCGCCACACAATTCCGAGCAACCAACCAACGCCGACTTACAACCCCCTCCGGAAATGCTGCCTATCCCAAACCAGGAAGTTGAACACCAAAACGAAGAACCAGAACCAGACCATCCACCACCCCTTCGCCGATCATCCAGGAATCGAAGACCACCCACCTACCTAAAGGACTATCAGTGGGCAGGGTCAAACATCCAAGAGGAAAGAAACGCACCAGGGGAGGGGTAAGGGGTGTATTATATATGATGTAAACATTCCCTTGAGTGTATATGTTAACAGCACAAAAGTATCGTCAAAGCATATATATAGGAAAGCCGCCTGACAGGAATACACGCGGGAACTTTGACAGCTGTCAAAGTTCCCCGTACTGCGCAGGCGCCTCCACTGACAGCTCGCGGCTGTCAAACTCCGGACCGTGAAGAAGACTGAGCTGTCAAAGCGTCCGCCACACTGCGCAGGCGCAGCCACTGACAGCTCGCGGCTGTCAAAACACCACACCACGAGGAAGCCGGAGCTGTCAACAGAAGACGACGCCGATTGGTCCCTGCCTGACACGGCGCCAAAATAAATACATCTGATTGGTCCTCGCTACCAGCTGCCGGCTATAAAAGCCGGACAAGTTATTCTCTGTT
Organism: Vipera berus; assembly: GCF_964194415.1. NCBI lineage: Eukaryota > Metazoa > Chordata > Lepidosauria > Squamata > Viperidae > Vipera > Vipera berus. The sequence continues at coordinate 83,074,777 of NC_138202.1, read as the reverse complement.
TGTCTTGCTCTAATAAACTTGTTGTTAAACTAGCCTGTCGTCCCGAGCGGTCCTTCGGCTACTTCAGAAGCATTAATAACTGCCAGGAGCCAGCCTCATGTAACCTCCCGAGCCGCATAAACCAGCCAGGAGGGACACGGGTCCAACAAACACGTGGCAGCACTTAATTTCCCCATGATCCTGTCCACTTAATCCGGAGTCACAGGATCAAACTCTTCCCAAATGTTATTGGCCAAACCCATCACTTCCCCCTCATCAGATACTGCCCAGTCGGAGTCCAGACCAGCCCGTATCTGAGCGATTTTATCCACCAGATACTGACTAAATTCCTCGGTCTGTCCCCACAAGGGGTCCTCTTCCGTCCCCTGATTTAAAAGGGAGCGGGTCACCCTAAACAGGGTGGCCAGGCGGTTATCTTAGAACGCAATGAGGGTGGTGAAGTGAGCACACTTTGCCACCTCCATTGCCACAAGATAAGATCTAGAAAAGGATCTTAACTGTGTTCGGTCAGACTCAGACCGACTGGACCTCCAAATGCTCTCTAGGCCCCTTCTCCGGTGCTTCATCTCCCGCAGGTCCACGGAAAACCAAGGAGCGAGCCAGGATCTGCGCTGGGTCAGAGGCCGCAAAGGCACAACACGGTCGAGAGCTTCCGAAGCAGCCCATTGCCAGGCATCAACTAAGGTCTCAACCGGGCTGTGGGAAAGGGAGGTAGGAATCAATCCAAGCACCATCTGGAACCTATCTGGGTCCATCAGGCGCCTGGGGTGGAACCATCTGATTTATTATGAGAATAAGCATGTTGGCAAAAACAACCGACAACTCTTATTCAACATAAGAGTATGTTCTTCTCCTTCTCTGTTCCCCAATCAGGATTTTTTTTTGTAGTTTTGTTGGTCCAGTTAAAAATTTAAAATGACTACACATCTGTTGCTACTACTTAGCAAACCAGTTGTGACAGATGCTTTTACAGACATATTAGTCATGTAATTCTTACTGATTGCTTAAAAATCCTTCAGTGAGCGTGTTTGCACTTTTCCCATATTGTTTTAACATGCTTGTTCCTTTATCACAGATTTAAAACCCTCTTCTGTTTTCAGATATGCTTGTTTTGGGACTATGAGTGATGACTAAGTGTAATTTTTCTCCCCCTGAGCTGGTTCTTGAGACTCTAATAAAAAGAAATTGCAAAAATCATAAGAAAATGTGAGAGACTGTGGGGAGGCAGGCAGGGAAGAGATAACCAACCAAGAAATAGTAGGCTAATCAGTTGTCAGTTTATCTGATAAACAGCAATTTAGCCCAGGTAAAGAGAAATTTGATAAAACATATTTCAGATCATTCCAAGAGATGTCCACCTTAACTCACTCAATATAAATGAAGCTGGAATATTCTTCTTATAGATTCCATATTTACTCTAGATCAGGGGTGTCAAATTGCCAGCCCATGGGCCAGATGAGTCATCCAGAAGCCACACCCACCCCATTGCTGGCAATGGCAAAACCATCCCAATACGTTGTGCGATGTCATGTGATGTCGCGAGTTTGACAAGTCTGCCCTAGATGATCATGAAAGATATCTTCCTGAAATGCGAATAGATCTTGCTTCCTTGATAATTATCTCCCTTCCCAGGAAGCCAGATAGGAAACAGGACAAAATGAACTAATTCTACTTTATTGTAAGGCTACATTAACAGAATCTTGCAAATCTAAATAGTACCAATTCTGCCACCACTTTTAACTGCTTGATCCATTAAGGGTGGGTCCTTCTTATGTTCCTTCTCTGACCATTAAGCCACTACGGCTCTTTCTTTTCTTGTCTGATTGCTTCCTAGGTAACATCTCTTCTCTTCATGCCCCAAGGTCATCCAGACATTCCATTACAGCCATGCCCAGCTACGTAGGGTTTGACATGAAAGTATAAGTTAAAATTATGCATGCTGAGACCTTATTCTCAGAAGGTAAATAATGTTTCTCTCTGAACATTTGTGAAAAAGCTCATAATTGCTAAGGTGGTTCTAAACTTAGGGAACAACTTCTATCAGTAATCTCTTTTTTTAAATATCAGGAACTGGAATTTGCTCAGTCTTAATCAGTATGATTAAGATATTAGCCGGGCTTTTTTTCTCATAGAACACTCAGAACGGTGTTCTGGCACCTTTTTTGCAAAAAAAAAAAAAAAAAAGCTTTTGCACAAGCTCTGCTGCTATTGGCTTTCGAAAGCCTATTGCAGGGGTAGGCAACCTTGGCTCTTTTATGACTCATGGACTTCAACTCCCAGAATTCCTGAGTCAGGAATTCTGGGAGTTGAAGTCCACAAGTTATAAAAGAGCCAAGGTTGCCTATCCCTGCAATAGGCTTTTGAAAACCAATAGGAATTGCTGCTGAGGCAAATGTTGCACAGGCAAGTTGCAGCGAAGGCAGGAACTTTGCACTCCTCCCTGCTCCCCAACTACACCATCTCAACTAGGTAAGTAAGATATTATTTGCAAATAGGATATCCAAGTATGACTCAAGGAAATTTTCCCTGCATGGAGGGAGTAGTGGTTTGTTTCACTATGTTTTACTTTTCAAATTGCTGTAGGGAAGAAATGATGATTAGAAAAAGGCAGAAAATGCCACTTGTTCGCTCGTTCACTTACTGCATTTGGAAGCAACGGGGCAGTAAGTGAACAAGTGTTGGGGCCGGGGCAGAGGCCATGAGCTGTTTAGTGCCAGAGATGCCGGGCGCCCCAACGCAGTGCTCCATGGCCAGGGCGTCTTCAGCTGGTGTCAGGGACAGTGCTGGAGGCTGTCAGCTGTTCAGCACCGGAGACCGCTGCCAGGAGGAACACAGCTCTGGGTCGGGGTTCAGAGCAGCTCTTGGTGGGGTCTCAGCAAGGGCTGTGGTGCAGCAACTGCAGGGAGGGGAATCCCCACAGCGACTGTGGGGAGGGGAATCCCCATGGCCCATGGCTCCAAGCCGCAGGGGCAGGGGTGCAAAGGATGGGCGGAAATGCCATAGCAAGAGAGGGTTCTTACAGACACCGGCATCGCTCCCAGTGACAGCACCTCTGAGTTCCAGCACCTTTTATTTTTTAGAAAAAAAGCACTGGATATTAGACTATAGCATGAACAGAGAGGTCATCCTTAGCTACAGAAGACACTGGATGTCACAAAGGAAGACAAATGTATGTGTCCCGGGATAATGTTGCAGGGTCCAATATGGTTGAGTCACTGGGACCAGAGGTTTAGTCTTCTGAGCTTTCAGATTTGTGATGGAGGCCATCCTCAGGGAACTTCTCTCTAGCAGAATGGATGTCTGCTGGATGTCTTTGGGCCCCATTATATCTCAGCCCATACATACAGCATTTTAAAAGGCTTTAAAGAATTCACACATTTTCAGGAGTATCGAATTGTGTGATAAAAGTTAAAATTTTAATATCATGGTTCAGCTCAGTAATTTTGGCACCTGAATTTAACAATACTATTTAGGCCAAGGGTTTAGGCTTAGATGACTATTTATAAATTATTTCAAAATATGGTCATTCTTCCTACAGCATGATAGGCCTCCTAACCTTGCCAAGTGGCCCAAAGTTCTAACCTAAATTCACCTCTTTTTCTAATATTATTAAAAAACATATTAATGGGAGCCTTGAGTGCTACTTCTAATGTTTTTATTTCTACCATCCATTATCGAATCATTCAGGACTCTGAATTATATGCAGTAAGATCTCTCTTTTTGACACTCCATTATTTGTTATGTAAATGCCTTGCTGATACGGTAAAATGGACCTGTGTCCTTGGGCAGAAATTCTAACCTTTTTACCTCTTGTTCTACTTCCCAACAGAATAGCAAGAACATAATGCCACAATTAGTTTCTCGGTGTACATTTATATGTTTCTTACATTAACTCTAAATAAGTGTTCCATTTTAATATGATGTAAATAGATAATAGGTTGGAACATTAATACATAAGAAGTAGGCTTTCCTGCACAACTTGAGCTTCACCTTGACCACTTTTTGAAGTAATTCTGCCCTCCTTCTAATATTATTTCAAAATTTTGACAAGCAGACATAATATGAAAAGATAGAGGTTCATGGACTCTGTATATTGTAGCCAGGAATGATTTAAGAAAACTGGAATAAATCTCTATTTCATCCTTGTTGGTAGCTGAGACAAATGAAAACCTTCCTGACTGGGACAATGGGAAAGAGATTTCCTTATCTCCCAGTAGGAAAAAGACCATAGGGTATTTTTAGAAGAAAACATTAGCTCCTCCAGTATTCTCCTACTCCCTCCTTCCCTCCCCCATGTCAATTCTACAAAAGAACATGGCTGCAGCCATTTTTTCTTCTCGTTCTAGGTTGCCACATAGAACAGATGGAGGGGGGTTGCCCAGGTGCGTCGTTAGTCAAAATATTCTTCTGTCCCGTGGGAACCAAGGACATTGGCTCCTCCTGAGACCAGGGACTGGGCGTTGCATAAAAAGCCCATCAAATAATCGTATTGGGGAATGTAGTTGCTTGCATAGTTTAGTGGGTGGGACATTGAACTTTGTAATTGGGTAATTGTTACTTGTGTATTCAGACTTGGTTTCACTTCTGACCATGCTGATACTTTGTAACTAATAAACAAGTTCTTTGAGGAATTTGCAAGCCTTGGAGTTCTGCTTTATTCATCTCTATCTGTCGGAACCATGACACCCCACTTCACATATTTCCCAAATGTAACCTTTATCAATAATTACAGCATTCATATGATTGTTTTCTGTCCATTTAATTCTTTCTCTTTTTGCCAGATGTAACCATTTTCTGGCACATTCCAGAGAGGTCCAGATAGCTCCCCAATTAAATAGGAAATTTGATGTTTCCCCCAAATTGTTTGCAATACTTCTATAGCATCTTTCATAATATCTATCCTCGCCTAAGGCAGTTTATAATACAAGGTTAATCAACACAACCATGATAAATAGTATTACATTATTTATTAACAACATAACAAAGAGCGCAATCTATACAGTACATTCTACTTGGGAATAAGTTTAATTGAGTTCAGCAGTACTTACTTCCAATAAGCAGGTTTAGGACTGCACCCTTAGTCAATAACATTACACAGTTACTGTAAAAGAACAAATTAAAGTAAATGGGGTAGATAGTTCTGCTTCAGAGTCTCTTTTCTAGATGGAGAGAAAGAGGATAAGAAATGGATATATAGAAATTTACCCAAATTAGAATAATAAATAACCCTACTTTTTAATTGTTCCTGCCACTTTAGATTCAATTATCTTGAATGCCCAGTTGAGAGCTCAAAAGAAGTAAAGGACCCAAATGTCACATTTATGGGAAAACACAGGGTGGCAAAACATGCAACTCGTATCAAAGACGAATTAAAGCAAGTCAAGCTTTTAATTACCGGTGGGGGATTTCAACGAAAGAATGAGAGAACCCAGACTTTATTCTCTTTTTGTTCGTTTTGGATTTGAACATGCTGTAACCAGTGTGTGCAGCTATAGAGCAAGAGAGAGAGGGATATCAAACTGAGTTGAAGGGAGCTTGAAAAATATACACTTGGATCCATACTATGTATAAAACAAGCTCATGGAAAGTGATCTCCCCCTTTTCTTCATGAAACTCCCAAAATATTCCACTAATTTAGGGGACTGTCTGAATATAGTGGGGAAAAACAAAACAAAAACATAGTGGTTTGGCAGGAAGGCATATCTCTGAAACCATGCAAATCTTTTTGGTATTTAACAATTGATATTTTTCCCAAAAAGTGTTTTTGCTCAATTTGATTAGACTGTATTCTTTTTCTGCATTCTTTACACACCTGGCTCTGCAAATCCTCACTTTAGTGAGTTTGTTGGTTGTCATTGCAAACATACTATAACAATCAGTTGCCCCTGCTTAGTACACTGCTTTGTATATTTACCTGGATACAACTCAACATCACAATTTAAAAAGGAAGTAAAACTAATTACTGTTAATAATTTTTAAAATATCTTTTATGTATAAGCATATTGTACTGAATAAACCTGCTGAGTAGATTATCACTTTCTTTTGCTAAATTATTATTGCACCTCTGTACCTATTTTTTTTGCAAGTATTGCTACATACTGCTTTGCTGAATGTACATTATTTATATTTTGTTTGTGTTCTCTTGCAGTTGAGGAATAATATAAAGAAGAGTGAATGATTGAAAACTAAATTCAATCCAACTGAATTTTCCTAAACAATGTTATATAAAAGGTACAGCTACTGTATCAGAAGATCATTTTTGAACCGAAGCACCAAAAAGATTAGTGTACATGTAAGATCAGGGACCATCAAAGCAATAAGAAAAATAAATTATGACTAAGGTCAATTGATTACACTACTTGATCTATTTGTGGAGCTTTGTTCTGTGTTTAGAAAAAAAATAGATAACCAGACATCTGAGTTAGTGAGATCTATTGGGCTGTCATGAATTGCATTTTGGCAACCAATTGTGCAAATTGGACCTGATTCCATTTAAATTGGTGTAGCACCCCCCCCAAGGGACCACTAAAGTCCAGACCCTCCTGGCTTTCTCTTCGGCTGGCTGCTGACCCAGGGGCTCTCTCATGTTGGCACCTCTGCCTGACAGAGCACATAGCATGGTGATGTTCAGCCATGCACATAGGGCAGTGACGGTTGATCTCTTTTGATGGTAACTCATGTGGGATGAGGATAGCTGACCTCAGGCAGTAAGACTTACAAGAGACGATGGGAGTAAAGTCCTGGTAGCAGCAGTTGACATACAACAGTAGTAGTCAGTCCTTAGTAACAGCAACCAGCTTAGGATGATATTAGCCAGTCTCTGATAGTAGCAACTAGCCTATGACAATGTTAGTCAGTCTGGTAACAGGCATACAACAGTAGTAGTTCATCCCTAGTAACAGCAACCTGCTTAGGATGATATTAGCCAATCTCTGATATTAGCAACTAGCCTATGACAAAGTTAGTCAGTCTCTGGTAACAGCGACTTGCCTAGGGTGATGGTAGTCAGTCTCTGGTGATGGCAACTTGCCTAAGCCAATGGCAATAAGTCTCTGGTGACAGCAACTTGCCTAAGACAATGTAACTCAGTCTTTATTAACAACGACTTGCCTCAAGCGATGGTAGTCAGTCTCTGGTGACAGCAACTTGCCTAAGATGATGGTAATCAGCCCTTCTTTGGAGCTCACAGGGGCCCTCCTTTATCCACTCTCCTCACCTCTCTCTGCTCTCACTATACAGTATGTAATCTTTCCCCTTTCCCTTCCTGATCCCCTTTTTGCCTCCTCCAGTGGATCCTATAAAACCCCTCTACTTCCCACTAAAAGACATACCCTCAACCTGGTCAAACTCTTTCCTGGTTCTCTCTTTGCCCAGCTGGCTCCAACAAGGGAGAAGAAATAAATCTCCCCAACCTACCCTCTCTCCCTCTCTTTGTCTGGCCTTCTTACTCTCTCTCTCTATCTCATCACTCAGCTAGCTCTGGACGGCAGGCTCCATTAAGCTAAGCTCTCTCTCTTTTTTCTCAGCTGGCTCCACCCAATCTCCCACCAAAAAAACCCACCTCCCTCTGGTCTCTTTCTCTCCCCCCCTCCTGTCAGCTTCCTCCTCCCTTTTCTTCCCTCCTCAGAGACACGCCCTGCTGCCAGACTCAGAGCAGCTGCCAGAGCTCCCGCAAAACCTCTCAGCTGGCCCTGCTCTTACCCCAGCTCTGCTACACTGGTAATGCATGTTTTAAGGGCAATACCATCCTGATTCAATCAGTTACAGGTTTGAATTTGGATTTAAAAGATTTCTCCATGGGATATAATGAACAAGCATCAAAATACCAGATTTTGGGGGCAGAATGGAATGAATAGAAGATATAGAAAGGTTTTTAAAGAGGATTTTAACCCCTAAATTGCTGATTATATCATGTATTTCATTGTTACAACTTTGCAAAAATTTGGCCCTTCATTTTTTAAGACAGAAATACCAGTAATGAGGAAAGCACAGGAGCATCCAAAATGGCTTTCAACGCTGAATTGCACTGATACAAAGCACAAAGTTTTCCACGAAAACACTTTTAAAAAAAAAGTTTTCAAAAACAGTTTTAAAGGGAAGTTCTTTGTTCAATTGTTCAAAAGAAACAGGTCTACAAAAAGAGGAGAGGGAGTTGTGCTATATGTAAGAGAACACTACATATCTACTGAAATGCACAGGATCAAAGATAAAATCTCTCCAGAATGTATATGGGTCAATATAAAAGAGGAAAAAAAAAGTGACATCACCATAGGTGTATGTTACAGGCCACCCAACCAAATACACGAACTCTTTGCCGTCAATTAACAAATGTATGTAGGAAGCATACCACAGTAGTAATAGGAGACTTCATTTATCCAGATATCAACTGGGAGAGAAACTTGTCTGAGATGGTATAGTTCTCCTGCTTGAGCAGTGGGCTGAACTAGAAGACTTCCAAGGTTCTATTCTATTCTATTCTATTCTATTCTATTCTATTCTATTCTATTCTATTCTATTCTATTCTATTCTATTCTATTCTATTCTATTCTATTCTATTCTATTCTATTCTATTCTATTCTATTCTATTCTATTCTATATTCTATTCTATTCAACTTCTTTTTCTTCATAGCTAACTTAATATGAGGAATAACTACTGATTTCCCATTATGTAGTTGTTGATTTTCATGCCTCTGATCACTGGGTATTCTGAGATGCAAGGAGGACTGGCATAGCAGGTTGGCAAAGTTGGCCAACATTGGAGAGGACTCCCATATCATAGGTTTTGCAGCTTTACTAGTTTCAGCAGGGCACACTGGTAATCCTGGGCCTTTCTGAACCAAGCTAGAAAGAATGATTTGGGCGTGATATATTTTTGCTGCCTCTGATAGGTAGATTTTATTGGCAAGCGAGAGGGTTGTCATTGCATGTTTGAGAAGCTTAGCAGTTTCTTATCATTTATAGGAACTCAGTTGTGTCATATTTGTAGCTTGCTGACAATATTTTACATTAGTTAATCAATAGAGGCAGAAGAAACAGGCTGACAAATTACAATGATACAGAGATAGGGAAGGGACAGTCAAAGACTCTGGGAGAAAAATTTGTCCCCATCATTAATTTGTACCCATAAAGAATTTTGTCCCTCATACAAAAGTTTATGCCAGTGCCTGTACATGTAATCTGGTACTCATTCAGCCTATAGAAATAAAAATGAAGTTTGACCCAGAGTATATATTGGGCTAATCATCCTTGAACCGATTTTCAGTTTGCTGAATTTTGCTCTCAGCTACATTGGCAGAGTCAGCATAGAAGTATAACATTCTATTGTCATTCAAGAGAGAAAAGTTAAAGCTTGTGACTGGGCACATTCAAGGAGCTGAAAGCCAAGAAAATGAATAAAGCCCAAAGCAGTATTACCTTAATCAACCAAAACTTCTTGAAAAGATGCAATGTTTAATAAAATGGTAACATTCATTGGTTGGTTTCTCATGTTAATATTATAGTTCTCATCATCATAATTAACCCCTTCTTAGCATATGTGATAGTGTATATTTATTTATTTTATTTATTTATTAATGGGACTTATATCCCGCCCTATCTCCCGAGGGACTCAGGACGGCTAACAACAACAAAGATTAAAGGTCTCTGTACAGTAAATTAAAATTAAAAATTGAAATAAATTAAAGATTAGAGTTAAAATTGTAAACATAATTAAAATCCCTGTCAGTCCAGGTCAGCCAGGTGGAAAAGGAGTGTTTTGAGGCCGCGGCGAAAGGACTGGAGATCTTGGGCCATCCGAAGCTCAGGGGGGAGCTGGTTCCACAGGGCTGGCACTCCCACAGAGAAGGCTCTTCCCCTGGGGGTCGCAAGCCGACATTGTCTAGCCGACGGCACCCTGAGGAGGCCTTCTCTGTGTGAGCGCACTGGGCGATGGGAAGTCGTTCCAAGCAGCAGGTGGTCCTGCAAATATCCCAGGCCTAAGTCATGTAGGGCTTTAAAGGTAAGTACCAGCACCTTAAATCTCACCCGGATTTAAGATTGCCAGTAACAACTTCAGAAACAGCATAAAAATTATAGGGTTAATTAATCAATTATTGGACTTATGTGCTGCTTTAATTTGAAGTAATTCCAAGCACAATGCAATGCAAAACCAAAGCAGTATAATACAATACAGTATTAAACCATAATCAACAAACTATTGTATTTACCTGTTGGAAATTAGGGACTCTGTATTGCTCAATTTCCAAAGGCTTTCTAGAAAAGCCAAGTTTTAACAAGCCTCTAGAAAGCTACAATAGTAGGAATCATACCCATCTTCAGGATAGGGAAGAGATGCCAGAGAAGGGGACCTTCCATAGAGAAGGTCCATAGGTTACAGTATTTTGCAGCAGTTAAAGCCTTCACATGGTTCTTCGGGACAATCCCATGTACAGCCACTTGAAGTAATCCAAATGAGAAAAGATAAGGGTGTAAGTGACCATTTTCAGTGCCTTCTGCAAAGTGCTTCAAAGCCACCTGATTTGATCAGTTGTTTCAAAATAGATACTCATTTCAATTTTGTAAAATGAGGTACTGTAATTCAAGTTCAATTTGTCAAATTAAACCACTGCTTTGAAGATTTGCACTGCTTCCAGTGTTTTTTCTTCTTAAAAATAATTTAATTCACTGCCTCTTTTTATATTCTAGATTAATTTTAGGCATACAGGAACCAGACTCTTGCACTTGCATTAAATCTGGATACTGATATTAATTTCTGAAAATATTCAGAAATTGAATATTGAGTTTTATCCATGGGTACTACTCTGCAATATATTGTTAATTTAGAACTTCAGAGCATGTATTGCCTAGAACTGCTTCATACTCAATTATTTTCTAAGATTTCTGAGGGTAGCTTTCATAAAATATTTCATTTTTAGGCATAGGCATCTAAGTATAAATCATAAGCCAATTACGTAGAATATATACACATACTGTATCTGCAGCTCATTGCTCTGCAGTGCAGAAATGCAGATCCTGATTCTTATTTACTGCATGAAGCAAATAGCTCTATGTATATCCTTGGTGTGTTAAGTTCTTAAATATTGCTGTAGTACGGAATTCCCTTGAATGTGCTTACATTATATAAAAAGAATGGTGTTGATTTAGTTAGAGAAAAATTGGAATGAAACACTGCAAAATGATTGTGACTGAGCTGATTCTGACTGAGGTCCTTTATGTCAGGATGGCTTAACTTTGTCCTTCTCAGCTACTTCATTTGGAAGTTCTCAATTCATACACAGGTTAAAAGAAAAGAGTGCCCTTTGTCCTCTCCTTCCTATTACAGTAATGAGAATGCATAAGTAGAATACATTTGCTACATTCTATGAGAAGTAAAATAACTTCTTGTTTGATCTTCCTATTAGCACAGTCCCCTAAAGAATCGGATGGAAAATTGTATGTTGCATGACACATTTGCAGGCTTATTAAAATCCTGAAACACACAGAAGGATGAAGAAAGTCTCTTCAACAAACTAACTTGGTCAAGCCACAAGTTTGGATAATTTTTAGCAGCTATCATAGGTGCACATGATCACATAACCCAAACTTTGAGCATTCTTTGAGGATTTTTGTCTAAATCAGTGATTCTCCTGAGGGTCCTGGTGTATTTTAAGGGGTTCACAGGTGAAAACATTAATGAGGAGGCCATGGCACATGCTAAGAGAAATGCAGGAATGCAAAATGTATTACAATGCAAATATTGTCTTTTGGGTGCCAGAAAATGCACTGTCCCATGTCAGAGGCTGTTAATGGGATCTGCACAGGAGAAAGGAATGTTGGGAGGGGCCACAGGTTTTAAAAAGGGATTAAGAAACACTGGTCTAAATAATCTAAGCTATTCGTTTATTCATTCATTCATTTGTATGGTTGCCCATCTTAAACAAGTGACTTTGAGTGGCAAACAATCATAAATTCTCTTTTATTGAAACAAGCATACGACTAAAGTAAGAATTTGTCAATTTATAAAAAAACAAAAACAATTTGACTAAGTAAAGTACTATAATCCATATTTATTACTCTGTTATTTGAGAAAATGGTTTAATATAAGGTCTTCTGGTCAAATACGATAGAAAGCACTATTAACAGGGATCATAGAAAGCTTTTTCCTCCTTGCTACCTTTCCATTCACAAAAAATTCCTTTCAGTTTTCAGAGAGAAATACGATAGCACCTTCATTACATGTTGTTGAACCAATGACATATTTTTATTGTAATTTCAACAAAGAACTACAATTAAAGCATATTGAGATTCTCTGCTATATTACCTCTGTTCAAACCTGCTTAGTAATAGAAACTGTGAGTAGAAGTAAAAATGATATCTTGGCAAGAATATGTAAATAGAAGGAATATTATGATTCTTTCTTTACAACACAATGTGATACTGAAAACTTTTTACTCTCTAGTTCTATTCAATCAGCAAAGTAATTCTACCAAGTGTATATGACATGCCTAATGATTTGGTACAAGATGCAAGAACAAGACTCACATATTTGGTTTAATTATTTTTTTTAAAAAAAATAAAACATCTTAACAATGAAAATGAAGTTACAATTTTCTGCTTCATAGCATCTTACCAAATTAACAAAACATCTTTCTCGAAAGACTGACTATATACTAATACTGACACTATTTCAAGCTATGTTTCAGAACAAACTAGGCATGAAGGTATATACTCACAGTTCTGAGACTAGCACAAATATAACTTAAATAGTTTGCAGCTATTTTAAAAAATATATATTTTCTTATAGAGGACAAAAAAGACAATGAGCATCGTTGAAGGGGATTCTCATGGCAGTTTCTCTGTCCTGATCAGTTGATAAGGGTAGACAAATGGGGAATAGGATGGTAAGGATCTTCTGCAACTTAATTTAATTTAATTCACAATTTAGAGATCACACTACATCCCAGACTCTTGGTAGTTTCCATTTTTTAAAAGCAAGAAATAAAGTTACAAGAATCAATATCTTGGTAGCTGTGGGAAATCCTTAGTACATAAAACATCTTGCAAGGTCTTAATACACTATCTCTCTAGGGAATAGTTGGGGGTATTGCTGGTGTACCATCCTCTCTGCTGTCCAGCATCAACACTGTCTGAGCAACTTAATTCCAGTAAGGATTTATAGGGAACTTCCAGGAAGGATTCATGGTGAACCAGACATCCCAGAAGGAGTAGAGATAGCATTGTGGCAAAGATTGGTAACAGGTGGAAAAATCTAGTTGATGCAGTCTTTCTGGATAAAGGAGAGACATGAGATCACCCACTTCTACTCTAGACAGCTGGTCCTTGTGATAGACTGTAGGAACCTTTTTGTGGTTGAGTCATGAGTTGAACAGCTAGTAGTCAAGGGATTTCAATCAAGCTCAAAGCCATAATGCAGCCTATATGTGCATAAGAGTTTCATAAGCCTCATTTCTTAAACACTTTAGGATATAACTAATTTATAAGTAAAGAGAGATTTTTTACATGACAAATCTTCTGGTTTTCCCAAAGTCTCTCCCGCCTCCTTAAAATTACTAGTATTCCATCAAAAAACAACAACAACAGATAAATCAGCTTAATTTATAAGAAAATTTTTAAGCCTAGATAATTGAACATGGTGAAGAAAGGAAAAGAGGAGAAGAACTTTGTACAGCCATAGTACTTTTGTGAGGAATACATGTAGGCTGTAGAACAGTGGGACATGACATGTTTTTGGCAACAGTTTGTCACTGCTTTCTTCTTCGGGCTGAGAGAAAGCAACCAGTCCAAGGTCAATCAGCTGGCTTTGTGCCCAGGACAGAACTAGAAGTTACAATTTTGAGTCCCGTGACTTTAACCACTACACAAAACTATCTCTTAGGTAACCTATATTCATTCTTTAAAAGTCCTTACTAAGGTTCCCCCCCATTTTTAGGTAATCACTTGCACTATTCAGCTTGTTATCTGTATTATCATTTGTAATAATTAAGAGAAAGAGAACAAGATGAAATCCCTAGTCTGGTACCTGCAAAAAGAACAATGAGCAGCAGCATGCTAGAAATGATGTCTTACTTAAAATATCTTTAGTCAGTGATCAACAGCTTGAGTTATGACCAAGTCACTGATTAGATGTACCACCAAGCCATCTCCCAATGTTGTGTTATTTATACTCCCTATCCTTTGAAAAAGGGACGCGGTGGCTCAATGGGTTAGGACACTGAGCATGTCGATCAGAAGGTCGGCAGCTTGGCGGGTCGAATCCTGAGTGCCGCATAACAGAGTGATTGCCTGTTACTCGTCCCAGCTTCTGCCAACCTAGCAGTTCGAAAGCACATAAAAATGCAAGTAGAAAAATAGGGACCACTATGGTGGGAAGGTAACAGCGTTCCATGCGCCTTTGGCGTCTAGTCATGCCGGCCACATGACCATGGAGACGTCCTCGGACAAGCGCTGGCTCTTCGGCTTTGAAACAGAGATGAGCACCGGCCCCTAGAGTCAGAAACGACTACCACGCATGTGTGGGGGAACCTTTACCTTTACCTTTACCTTATCCTTTGAAAAAAGTATAACAAGATGGCAAAAAATCTCAAACTTTGTTAACCTTGATGTAGACCTGAAGACCTGAGAAGAAATGCAGCAGCTCACTGGCTTCAGGCTGTTGACCTGCTGACATTTGAGGGATTTCTGACAAGCTGAAGAGACATATTTTATTTTATTTTTCTGTAACTCTCTTAATCTATATTTAATAAAACCTTTTTTTTTGGCATTCAACCTGGAATTCATTGTCTTTGAGTTCACAGAATCTACAGATTACCAGTTAGCTATCAGTGCCAACACAAATAGGTCTTGTTTAGTATGAAAGATTATTAATGTGCATAGAAAATCATGTTCAATGGCTTCACGACACAGTAAAATTTATTTCAGCTCATACTGAAAACATGGAAAAACTGTAGTCTACTTGAAGATGTTCCTTTGTCAACAATCTGACTGAAAATGCAATCAGTCATTTCTTCATTGTGCATACTTTTATTCTGCTACAAGTATTAGTGAAAGGATTAGTTGATGTTTGCAAGCATTTTGGCTCAAATGTCATTTGCTCTATAATTTGGAATACAGGAGATATGCAAAGATAATTTTTAAAAAATCATCAATTGTTCTCTGCTGGACTTCTGTAGGAATACTTAGGTTTTGAGGTATCAAACTCTCATGGCAAGCAGCAACACTTCCAACTAATGGCAGTTAGCACATTAATAGTTTTCCTCCTCACACAAACCAGAAGGAAAAAAAAAACCTGGATCAGAAACAGAATTTGAAATTACACAATTTTTCTAAATAGATATTTTCCAACTCAAGCTGTCACACATGCACTCTTCGTAATAGCTCCTTTGTTTCTGTAGTTCAGTTTTTGAGTACTTCGGACAGAGACACATGTGCATTTATATGTATGTCACTAAGTCAATAATGTTCACAATCTACCTCTTAGAAACTTTTTGCTTTGGGAAAGTGAGTTTTTCCACCTTGATGTATCAATGCATCAAAGCCTTTTGATGAAGCCTCAAGATGAGACCAACTGTCCATTTTGCTTTGATAACAGGGGTTTCTGCACATGGGTGAAACCCCTGTTATTGATTAGATCAAAGCAGTATGGCCAATCTACTTTAATATTGGTAGCAAGAGACTGCTTCACCTCACTCCTTTCCTTTGAAGGAGCATTTCAAAGCCCCAATGAAGCAAAACATCTTTTCAAGGACCTGCACAGCCCTAGTATGTTTTATAAAAAGATCTTAACTTGTCTGATGATAACCTACTAGCATTCACTGCATATAGAGATAGAGAGAAAAGTTTGCAAACTGAATGTTGTGAAGGTCAAGCTGATAATATTTCCATTCATGTGTTCTTCTCCTTTCATTATATTTCCACTGGTCTGCAATTGTCCACAAAATACACTCAAAAGCTTAAAAACAAAAACAAAAACAAAAAAACATCTATTGCTTCTCTCTTTTTACCAGAGTTCAGCCTCAGTCTGAAATCAATTATGAGCCCAGAATTCTTCATATAACACTGTTTGAGTTCCACTTATAGTTTTCTAATCAACATTTCTATTCTAACTTAACTAATAAGCATTGAAATATCTCTTACATTCTTTTCTTAATGATTACTATTTGTCTGAAGCTTTTCACTATCCAATCTCTATAACTTTATGTGAACCCAGCCAACATTCCCTGTAGTCCTGGTGGTGATGTTCATAAAAGGGAGTGATAATTTTAATTACAGTATTGCTGCTGTTATTGTTATTCTAAATGAAGGTTTCACGAACATTTCAATAACTTTCATTCAGAAGTCTTCATGGATGACTTGATTCTGTCTTAAATACTTTTTTGATATATAATCTTTAGCTCTCCAGATATTTCTAGATTTCTTCTTTAACCAGGTCCAGTCATTGTCAGTTATTGGAAAAATAGATGAGTAGTGTTGGAATTCTGGAAAGCCACTATTTGTCCATTGTGATCTCTGTCCTAAGGAATCTTATAACAAGAGCAATGCATACACAGTATCATCCATTATAATATCATTGCTCTTGGGAGGAAGGAGGATCATGATGATCATTACCACAATCACAATTACACCCATGAGTATACATAAGAAACACCTGTAAATATAACTATGACTAATTATGTTTTAAAAGTTTCTATAGGCTGCTATTGTCATTGATGCTCAGACAGGATGTTTCAAATTGCCTAGGAAAGGCTTTTACAATTCAGTAACATTTATTATAATAAAGTCAATACTATTGGAGCAACTATTGAAGATGTCCATCCCCCTACAATTTAGTAAGTGGGTCCAGATTTCATTGCATTTTGCTTGATTCTAAAACTTCATCACATTGTAGGCCCAAAACTGAGTTTGTACCTATATTCAGTCATATTTACTCCCAATTTCTATCACTCAAGGTATCTATACTGATGCATATATACCAGACATGTCAAACACAAGGCCTGGGGGCCGGATCTGGCCCGCGAAGTGGTTTCATGTGGCCCGTGAAGCCATCCTGGAAACAGTGAGGGAACGGCCCCCACTGCCTTGGCCCTGGCCCAGAGACCCTCCTTCTGCCAGAGACCCTCAGATCTGTCCCACTCCTGGCCAGGCCTCCATAGGCACCCTTGATGCGAACGATGTAGAGCTGGCCACGCCCACCCAGTAGGCCATACGCACTCTAGCCATGCCCACCCAGTAGGCCACGCCCACCCTGGCCATACCCACCTGGCCCCCTGAGGGCAACCACAATGCTGATGCGGCCCTCAATGAAATTGAATTTGACACCCCTAATATATACTGAAGCCCTTCATTAAACCATGAAGCCTACAAAATGATTAAAGAAAAACTGCTTACAGGCAATTGTCTCCAATGCTCTCATTTTCTTTATATTCCAGTCTTATGGTACATTTGCCCAACATATTGTTTGAAAAGTCTTGAAGCAGGTATTGAGAACCAAATTGTTCTATTAAGCAGCTGGTGTGAAACATCTTAATTAATATACCGTATTTTCTGGCGTATAAGACAACTTTTTAACCCATGAAAATCATCTCAAAAGTTGGGGGGTCATCTTATACGGCCAGTCGTCTTATACGCTGGAAAATAGTACATAAATCAATCGAGCGCCCCCGTTCTTGCAAAGCAACTTCAAGCCTCCAGTCCCCCCTCCAACGTGACTCTCCCTTCCCACCCCCAAGAGCCTCTCAGCCCCTTCCCCTCCCCCTTGCAAATGCCAGACCCCGGGAGCTCTTGCATCTATTCCAAAGGGTGGGTGGAAGGAAAAGCCCCTTTCGGCTCCGGCTTGGCTGCAAGTCAGCGAGCCCGGGAAGGCACACCCTCCCCTCTCACTGTGGAGGAAGCACGGCAGGCTGGCGTCTGGCGGGAGCCGGCAGGGCAGTCCTGCACATGCGCGTGCTCCCCGGCTCCTAAGGAGTCCTCGGGGAGCCATGGCAGGTGCCTCACGCTCTTCCCTCTTGAAGCAGCATCGGCAGAGCCGTTCGGCGTCGGACGGGAGCCGGCAGGGCAGTCCTGCGCACGCGCGCGCTCCCCGGCTGTTAAGGAGCACTCCTTAGCAGCCGGGGAGCGTGCGCGTGTGCAGGACTGCCCTGCCGGCTCCCGCCAGATGCCAGCCTGCCCTGCTTCCTCCACAGTGAGAGGGTTAGGGCGTGCCTTCCCGGGCTCGCTGATTTTCCGGCGTATAAGACGAAAAATCTTGAAAATCATCTCAAAAGTTGGGGGGTCGTCTTATACGCCCAGTCGTCTTATACGCCGGAAAATACGGTAGATATCAATGCTATTGATAAGTCACAAGTTGACCAGAGAGTATTCTGGCCATGAAAAAATACCAATCACCAAATGCTAATCCTCTAGCTTTGTATCACAAGCCATCTGCTGCATTGTAAAACTCAGATCAAGTATTTGAATGATATCAGCTAAGACTAGCCCAGGATTGTCCTGGAGGTCATGAAGATCTTAGCCACTCTGGATCCTAAAGACGAGTAGTTTGTCAGTCAGAAGCCAGGCACCAAAAGATAGCAACTAAGTCTTACTTAAAAGATTTGTCCACTTAAATATTATTAATATCTGGATGCTTATTTTACAAAAGTAAAGACAGTAAAATCCTTCCTTCCTTCCTTCCTTCCTTCCTTCCTTCCTTCCTTCCTTCCTTCCTTCCTTCCTTCCTTCCTTCCTTCCTTCCTTCCATAGATACATTTTGTTGACAGTGGGAAGTTTTATTTACCTTTTATATAAAGAGCAATGAAGATATGTCATCCAACTTTTCTTTCATCTGATTTCTTAAAGCTGTCAATGTCTGAATATTTGAATCCTTTAGCATGATGCAAAATAAGACCCAAGCGATAGTGACTCAGGGGACTGAGTAGTTTAACAAAAAATGACTCTAGTCCCTTGGTCTGTGCTGTGAGCCATGTTTGAAGACTAATTTTCAAGCTCCATCTGTCTCTGCTACAGAGATCACCTTCTTGGGATTCTGGGGAAATTGTGCAGAAAAGCACAGACAGCAAAATAAAATTGGTTTCCCTGATATGTCATGCTTGGCAAGATATTAGAAACATGCACATCTTATCTGATTATTCTTCCATTGGTATTTCTGTCTTCTATTTAGAATGGGATTTTTTAAAATACAGAAACACATCTGCACTGTTGCAGAAAATATATTTGGAAAAGCTGATTGGAGAGATAGTGCCTATGACAAGAATCTCTTTATTAAATTAGAATTCTCATATTGGATGCAGCTTTGTCCAAGAAAATGATGCAGCTGCTTTGGGAGTAATGGACACTTCGATTACAATTACTTCTCCAGATTCATGGACAGATAAACCTGTTTAAAGGAGAGAAAAGAGCAGAACATTTCACACCAAGATAATGCCCATTTCTAGATTAGATTCTGAGAAGAAATTAGGCCTTTCCTGAAAACACAGGAATGTCTTCTTGTATGTGATGAATTACAGATGATATAGGTATGTGTTTAGGAATAGATATAGGTATAGATAGGTATAGATAGGGAGAAAGAAGGACAATGAAATACAGCCACAAGTAATTGGTAGTATCTTGGAAAGAAGTTCAGCTTTGGAGAAATCATCTCAAGGACAATTACCTTTTTGCTCATATTTTTTGGAAACAACAACTGTTGATGATATTTATATTGGACAGAGCACTCTTAAAAGTTGAACTTTAAAGAAAAAGTTGCTTAAGCACTTCTTTCTCTTTTTCTTTTTCCTGAATCAAAAAAGTGTATTGTATAAAGTTTAGTCCTGGATTACCAGAGAGGGAAATGGGGTTTACCTTCCCTGACTTCTTATAACTATCTTCTTATGAGATCCATTAGCCAGTACAGAACCTTGACAAATTGCTAATTCTTGTGGTATTCAAGATGCTGAATGGAACCATTTTGGAAACAAGATGTTGAGTTCTACCTTTAGAGCAGACATGTCAAACTCATGATGTCACGTAATGTTGCATGATGTATTGGAGCTTTTTCGCCATTGCCAGCAATGGGGTGGGCATGGTTTCTTCATGACGCATCTGTCCCATGGGCCGGCAGTTTGACACCCCTGCTTTAGAGTATTTAGTAGCCAATCAAGTTTCTTCTCTGCTTGCCAATTTCTAGTCATATAAACTAGTGATAAATGTAAAGTACTTACCTGCAGAAAAGCTTGCAAGGTTGTTCTGCACCTAAGTTTTGGTTTATTCTCCAAAAGCAGAGCTACTCAGTAAGAGAGAGAGAGAGAGAGAGAGAGAGAGAGAGAGAGAGAGAGAGAGAGAGAGAGAGAGAGAGAGAGAGAGAGAGAGAGAGAGAGAGAGAGAGAGAGAGAGAGAGAGAATATAACAGTGCTTAAGAATTAGTATTACACTGAACCCACAGCACTGAAGCAGAATTTACAAGGCTGTGAACCTTTTCTAACATTATTTTGTCAATGTAAATCAGTGTTATGTATTGGTGGGAGGAGGTAGTATTTGCCTGAAAACTAACTGTATTACATTGATTGCATTGCCCAATTGCTGGGAAGTAAAAAGAGCAGTGTTATACAGCTATAGTGAAATGTTGCAATGTGATTGTCCAGTGGCTTATACATTTGCAGAGGGAATGAAGCTGAAAAGACAAATTAACATAAAAACCAGAATTGGGATCTAAAGGGTTATCAACTGTTATAATCTAACCAAGAGGATGAAGCTGAAGATCATACCATTTGAGAAGCAAGCTGTGATATCATGGTGCTTGTACAAAAGGAGTAGAGTTTGTGTTGTATCAGTGCAGGGATGTTTTCACTATTTTCTCTTCCTTTCCACAACCCCACAGATACTGCCAATCAAACTACACCTGGAGTTCTGCATCAGGTTCCAAAGATGAGTGAAGATGTGTGAAGAGAGAAACAACATGTAAGTAGTATAGCAAGTCTTATGAGGATTGGTTAAAATAGCTATGTATAAAAAAGCAAAAAAAATAATAAAAAAGATTTAGTGGCAGACATTAATTACCTAAAGGGATATTTAGAGAAGATTATTGCTCCATAAAGGAGGTCTAGCACCAGTCATAGATATTTAGAGAAGCAGATTTTCACTATCATTAAGAAAGGAACAACTGCTTTGGGAGGTGGTATGCTCTCTTTTATTAGCCTTAATCAGTTATTCTCCAAGTGCATTCAGCCATATAGATTCTGCATTGAACTATATGAAATTGAATGTTATTGTAACTCAAAGTTATAGTGTTCCATTCCCTTAAATAGGTAACTCTATGACCTGCACCAAACCACAACATTGTTTTGTTAGAGGCATTTTGTTTTGACCTGCTTTTCCCAGTTAGCAACTATAAGTCAACACCCAGCTGTGATACCACACTAAGAAATAAATATGTTTCCATTGGCTGCCATTGTTAATTGGGAAACCAGATGGCATTTTATTATAATTAATCCTGAATATGTTTCCATTGCCTTCAGTGCCATAACAAATGTCTTTAGAATTTCCTTCTCCCAATAAAATGAAATCAGCTTGGAGAGAGTTTAGTTTCAGTGAATTGTAATTGTTATTGTTGCTGCTGCTGCTGTTTGATCATTGTGGCTCTGCAAAAACTTACAACAGAAATTTTTAAAAAATCAGGACAAGGTGATTTCAGGTATTTAAAGTTGCATGAATTTGCTGTATTAAAAGGCAAACATAATTTGAGCTTTGTAAGAAGAACTAAACAAGACTGGTGGGCCAACTTTCTGATAACGTGAAGAGTCTCCCTCACCCTCTGCCCATTCCAAAATCAAAAAAATAAAATTCTAAATAAAAACAGTACTAATTAACGCAAATTGTATCTGACTAAGTTTGCAGAGAAGCTTACTGTACCAGATTTCAGAACTGGAAATAAACATTGTTAAATATATTGAGTTAACAAAAATTTGGAAGTCTACCTAGGAAACACAAGTTCAATGCATAATTTTAGCGTGCAGAGTTTCGCTTGCCTTCAATTCGAAAACATTGAACTAATCTGCATTTTTTTTAAAGCAGACTATAAATGTTTGCCTTGAATTACCATTTATTCAGTATGAATAAACACATATTCATCTGTAAATTAATTGCTTTTTTGTTATCTCAGCATAAATGTAGAAATGAGCTGAAGTGTTAAAAAGCCAGTAACTTTTTATTATCGCCTTGCCTAATATATTATTTATGTTTTATTAAAGTAAAAATGCAAAAGTTTATTGCATTTTTGTCATCTACTGATTTTTCACAATGTTAGCTTTTGATAGTACAATTAATATTGTCCAGGTGTTGGTCAGCAAAATAGACATCATTGGCTGATTACATTTTCTCTCAGACTTTGACTGCACCTTCCGGGATCTATACCTGCACATGTTGGTTGGATCTGCGTAAGCAGAATATATTTCTTCTCTCACTAATATGTTGTGTGATGGTGCCAATTACCTCTGTAAGGCTAAGGGGATATTTTCTACTGCTTAAAAAGACTCTCAGAAATTTCTAAATTCACATTTGCACATTAAATTTCATAAAATAATTACATAAAATAGTAATGTCTTGGAGGTTATCTAGTCACCAAAGAGCAAAATTGATATTAAAGCTATTCTTTCTTTCAGTGACCAAATGATTTGTGTGAATGTATTGTTGGAAGACAGCTGCAGCCAAGGCTGAAGCCTTAATAAATAGAAAATATTACTGAACAGAATATAATCCACAGATACATGTTTTTACTGCACATTTCACAATTTAGAAAGAGTATCCTGTTTTTAATTAAAATAAATAGTAGAAGTTTATTTCTTTCTTTTTTTAAAAAAAGTAAATATAGCAAAGAGAAGTTTTTGTAAGTAGAACTTCAGAATTCTCCATGATACCCACACATGCTTTTCATTTGCATAATTATTTAGATTACGATATTCTGCCTTGAAGGGGGGGGAGCAAATGAAGATACCAAATGAATCAGAGCCTAGAAAATGGCATCAAAGAACATTAATGATGCACAATCAGCTATCTTACAAGTAACTGCTAAGTTCCTATGCTTTATTGCTAAACAAGTCTTATTGAACTTAGTGTGACAAAGTGTACATTTTTCATTGGATACATTTTTAAGCCAGTTTTAAGCCTGACCAAGTGTGAAAGAAATTATATATATTGTGCTCTTTCTGAAGTATCTTATATTTTCTATATTATTTTATACAGCACAGATCTTTTATCACCTTTCTTTGAAATTTTCATAGCCATTGTCACCTACAGTGTGGCAAATCTCTTTATTCCTATCAGTCTTCTTAATGAATTACAGTGAAACTGACAAGGTGCACATATAGAAGAGACAAGCAATTTCAGTAAATTCCTTCTGCTCTCCAGCCAATGAGAAAACATACATACTGTTAGTAATATCATTAAACCAATATAAAAGCTAATGAGATATATGATAAACACTTTCTCCAAATCTTATTATTTTTTCACTAGACATTGGAAATAGGCGACTGTCAGGGGAGAAGTATTTTGTGTAGCAGTCAGGGCATGTCCTTCGTTTTTTTAGACACATGAAAGAAATGCATGTCGAGGAAATAACCTTGGGATAGATATAGCAGTAGTATATGAAACAATATTTACCCAGTAGGTAATTTTGATCAACACCTCTGGGAGTGCCTTATCCCATATATTCTGAAACAATATTGTGATATTTAATTTCTATTGTGCTATTTAAATGTGTGTTTGTGTGTGTGTACACACACTATCTTCTGCCAACCTAGCAGTTCGAAAGCACGTAAAAATGCAAGTAGAAAAATAGGGACAACTCTGGTGGGAAGGTAACAGCGTTCCATGCGCCTTTGGCATCTAGTCATGCCGGCCACATGACCACGGAGACGTCCTCGGACAAGCGCTGGCTCTTCGGCTTTGAAACGGAGATGAGCACTGGCCCCTAAGGTTGGAAACAACTAGCATGCTTGTGTGAGGGAACCTTTACCTTTACCTTACACACACTATATATGTGTGTCTGTCTGTCTGTTTCTCTCTCTCTCACTCTGTAGACTTTACGCAAAATTGATATGTCTTTCCATGTTACTAGAAGAGAAAGCAAGAAAAGAAATTATAAGACAGAGAGAGGGAGAGAGAAAGAGAAAAGGAGATGATGAAGAGGAAAGGCATCTTAGGAGTGGAGAATGGATTGTTTCAACCCTATCTGCCAATTAGGATCCAGGCAAAAACCCCATCTTAAATAGACTTCAAAGCTACATCCTTGTCACTTTCACTTGAGACTGAAGAATAAATCAGAGTTAGGGTTTGTTGGTATATTTGTCCATCAAACTAAAAGTAGGTAGTGAGGCAGAGGTCGATAAAGTTCATGATTCTGGGTGTTTTGATCTTCATGTATTTTGCTTGGTTTGTTGTGTTATTTAGTACTGTTGTCATAGATTCTTTCATTGGTTCTGGGACTATGGATGTAAAGAATGGTGTGACATTGAACAAAACCATAATCTCATATTTTATAATTAGGTCTTACCCAGCAGGCTTTGTGGCTCATGTGTAGAACTAAAGGCATGCAGCTTGGCTGTTTTTAACTTCTGTATCAGCATAAAAATAAGATATATAACAACAGCAGCAATAACAACAGTCAAACTCAATCACTGTTGACAGTCTTTCTAATAGTATGTTATTTGTTTAGCTATTTTACATATCTGTGCCATCTGTAACTGCTTGTACAGCCCTCTCAAGATGGGTTACACTGAAAAAAAGTAATCATAGAAACAAAAATAAGATTAAGCGTCACAAATCCACACCATCTGTGTTGTAGATACGTGGCATCTGAAATTGCAATTGCTACTTAATTCTAACATCTAAAAGTGACAATTTAAGTGACTGAGTAACATCCCAAATATAATTTGCATGCCATTTAGATGAAATATTCCTCTGAATGAACCATTTAAAGTTTGGTTACAATCGGAGAACATTTACAGTACATGGGACAGGCAGTCATTGCCATTGGACAGGCAGGACATTTTTTCCCCCTCATGCTTTTCTGCTTCACTTGCCTTAAGGAATCAGAGCATGATATCAGGGGCAATTCTTTGAGCCACTCATATGAAAGAAAAAGCTATGTAAATAAGGGAATTCATCTGAAAGCTTTCTAAAGATTCTATACTAAAGATGCTATTTTGTTGTCTGCATTCACTCAAAGGAACTTGAATTTCCAACATGTAAAAAAGTAGAAATCGCTCTCTATGGGAATGAAAATGCACTAAAGACATCCTTGGAAACAAACTCCAGAGGCTATGGAGATACTAATGCATCTTAGAATTTGTGCCCATTGCCTAAAATTGAAAGTTGGACAAATTGATCAGTCATGGAATAAGAAGACAAATCTCTCTCCCACCCCCACCCCACCCCCTGGAAATTAGAGATGAAGATTTATTTAGTGTATGGCATATCACACATGGACTAGCAAAATAAATTAACATTTTAACTAGATTAATAGAACCCAAAAAATATAAATGTCAAAAAGATCTATGTTCAAATATCAATGTCAAGGCACAACATTGTTTATATTTTTTAAAAAATATATAAATTTAATGGACCAGTATGTGCACCCAGCTTATAGCTGGTCATGATGTCATCTACAGTTTGATGTAGGACCCCACACACACATTGAGGGGAGGATAATATGCCCCATTTATACAGAGAGTCCTGGCAGGCACCTTGTGAGGTGATAATCCTCATGAAGCATTGCCTGCTTCATGAGGCAATCAGCATGGTCTGGTTCTTTCTCTGGTTCACTGTCATCATACAGCACTTCCATCTCACATGTCCAGCCATGCTGTTGGCTTCTGCAGGTGAGATTGACTCCTTTAGTCCTTTGATACCAGTCTTCCTTCTTCCCCACACCAATGAACCATCTTAGCTTCAAGGGATCCTCCAGGGTGGCAGCCTCCTCTGTCCATTTGCTGCAGTTAGTGTCAGGGTGAGTTTGGGTAGAGGTCTCCCTCCAACACTTAGCTTCTTCATGCTCACTGCCCTGGTTGGACATCAGGTACCTAGCCCCCACAATAGGGCTGGTGCCACTCTGGGTTGATCCTTTGCAGATCCTGCCTAATGTAAGGCCTCGCCTCAACTATTCCGTCAAGAAAGCAGAACTCTTGAAGAGAGCAGCATTTCAAAAGGAACTTTTATTGAAAGATAATGGTTGCAGAGAAAACAGGCAGAATCTAAATTTCCCGTGCGAAAACATTAGGTTAAACTCCAATTGTTCAAAACTCCTGCCCACTTCCCAATCCATGAGAGCCAATCCAGTGGTGTAAAGGTGTTGTGAAGACTCTAAGCTGATAAAAAGTTGTTCTCAGGTGCTGCGGCCTTGGTTCTTGGAAATGAGATAAAGATATGGCCCCAGGCTCTTCCCTCACAACTCCCATTTCCCAGGAAGATACATCAAAGCAAAAGAGGAACAAAGAAAAATGGATACATCACAGCCCTGAGGTTCTCCCCTCCCACCAAAATGGCAGTGTCCCAACAGGGATCTATGGGGACCTGACACCTATTCAAGATTGTCCATTGCTAATGTGGTAGTAAAAAGTAGAGTTCCCCTAGGGAACTCTACTGTAATACTCTATTTTCACTAATGTCTTTTAAATTTGTTCTTACGTGACAGTGGTTTTCATTGAGGCAACAAAAATGAATGGCAATAACAGATTATTGAGGGTGCATAGTGTTTTGCAGTCCAGAAGTGATTCCTGCCCTGAGAATTTTCAGAAGCCTTGGGTGATGTAAAGAAAATAAAGGTAGGGACACATGGAGAAAGGATAGTTTTCTTTCCTACCTGGGTGTAGGATTTATTAGCATGTGATAGTAAAGTCTGGCTGCTGTCATCTATACCCTCATTGGGGATAAAATATATTGAACTGGATGAGTGAAATGTTGACATAATGAGGCTTATCTCTTAATATTCATACATAATATCATAACTCAAGGATTCTGCAGTTTATTGATTGATTTAGTCATCCATTCTCCCAGGCTTTAAGAGCTAATAATGAAAGCATTAAAATGCTCCAGAAAGTCCCAAATGATGTATAAGCTTCATTTAAAAAAACAACAACCCCACCACAAGTATATGTTTCTGCAACCTCACCTTCAAATCACAAAACCCTCTTCTCCTATTCAAGAGGGAACAAGCCTTCATGATTTCCCTGAAGTTTAGGAGGGAGAGGTTGACCATATTTTTATTGGGAGGGAGTTACAAAGGGCAGGGGCAACCATCTCCTGGCTCCCATCAGGGAGGGATGGAGGAGGCTAATTGCATTTGATCCAGTTGGAGAGGCAGATTCATGTAAGAGGAGGGGCCCCTCATATAAACAGATTCAGAGCTCTATAGAGGTGAAAAAAGTGAAAGGTGAAAAACAGCACCTTGAATTACACCCAGAAGCTAGCTGGTAACCGAAGCAACTATCCAGGCTGCCCCATTCAGTAAGTAACTTCTGAATGTTCTTCCATGGCAGCCCCATATGGAGTGTGTTACGGTATTCCAGACAGGAGGTTGATGTTTTTAAATGTATAAGATTGAAAAAGCAGAGTCCATGCTGGCATTCTAATGTTCTAAACAGTTTGAAATGAATTTTGATGTTAAAGAGTCACAAGGAATATAATGAACATAAATCTTTTTGAATTCACCAAGGGGTATGGAACCCTTGCTTTAATTAGTAGTTCAGCATGGGGAGACATCATTCTGTGGCTATTTTTTCATCAGCGAGAAAGCTATAATTTTTGGTGAATAAAGCCACAGGGCAATCTGGCTGAAACTCTTAAATTCTGCAATTATGGTCTATGCAGGAGATAAAAGGATTGTCAAACAAATGTACATAAGATTCAGTTCCAGAAGTACCCCAAATAGGTGGATTTTGCCTCTTTCTGTTTGAAGAAACAAACAGTTGCTTTAAATATTTCTCTGCTGCAAATTATTTTTTTAACACTTTGAAATCTTGCATCAAAGTTTCAGCCTGTGATATTTCAACAGTCATATGCAGTAAAGATATACAAAATTCTCTCTATAGTGAATCAAAGGGTGAAGTCACAAAACTGCTTTTTGTAGGAGAATTGCTATCTGAACTCAATGATATGTTTATAATCTCAAATATCATCTTTAGTCATCTTGCAAGTGTCAGCCTAGAGGGTTTTCCACGTATTACCTGCTGGAATTTTCAAATTTTCTCAAGGAATCTAAGGCAAATCCTCTTATGTACTGCAAAACAGTAAGCACCCTTAATCTTTTAAATAAAGTGAGATGGTCTACTAAGAAGTTGGTCTTTTTGATAATGGTCCCCAACATGGGAGTAATCTGCTTGGTTTTCCTTGAAGCCATCTTTGAGACATTTGTTCCCTCAAGCTAGTTAATTCTCCATAATCTATTCAAACACTTAAATGGCTTCTAAGATATTTCTTCTGGAGTAGCCAGAGAATTTATGTTACTAGGCACTTACTGTAAATAAAAATTGAATGACAATTGTTAACAACAGCAACTATAGTATGTATATGTAACTGTATCATATTTCAACAACATTTTTATCCCCAAAACTGACTTAATTTAGAAATTCAGTTGAATCTTTTTTTTAATTGAAAAGTTTTACAAAATTTTTAATAATAAACCCCCCCTCCCCATCAACCCTCCCCCCTCCCCTCCCCCCCGGACTTCCCAAAGCAGAATACAGGGTATTACATATAGCAATCTTATGCAAACATATGCTAAATATCTATTACAACGTTAACAAACCTTCCACCCTTTAACTCCCTTATAACAAAACTAAAGTAATTATAATAACACTTCTATAATTGTAAAAATTATTCATATGCTATTTGAAACTTTTTAGTCCCATATTTGTTCTGAATATAATCAATCCATCTTTTCCATTCCAAAATATATTTTTCTTGTGACTGTTCTTTCAAATATGCTGAAACTTTTGCCATTTCAGCTATGTCCATTACTTTAAGTATCCATTGTTCTATTGTAGGTAAATCTTCTTTCTTCCAATGTTGCGCCACCAACAGTCTGGCTGCCATTATTAAGTGTGACATTAATTTAGTTTCTATAACAGTACAATCTGAAATAATCCCCAATAAGAATAGCTGCGGAGTAAATCTTATTTTTTTCTTAAAAACTTTATGAAAAATCCACCATATTTTTATCCAAAAGGCTTTAACATTTTTACATGTCCACCATATATGATAATAAGTTGCCTCTTCACTACCACATCTCCAACACTTAGGTGGTTGATTTGGATACATACATGCTAACTTTTTAGAATCTAAATGCCATCTATAAAACATCTTGTAAAAATTCTCTCTTAGGTTTTGTGCTTGCGTAAATTTTACATTTCTAACCCAATTTTTCCCCCAAGTATCCATCATTATGGGTTCTTGAATATTCTGAGCCCATTTTATCATACAATCTTTAACTAACTCTGATTCTGAATCAATCTCTATAAGAGCATTATATAACCTTTTTATATGTAATTGACTTTGATCTCTAATTTGCTTTATCAAATTTTCATCAGCTTTTACTATACCAATTTTCTGATCTTCTATCCATCTAGCTTGTAATTGTACAAACTAAAACCAAGTCTGTACTATCTTTTCTTCCTTTAAAACATTTAAAGGTTTCAGTTTCAAAATATTCCCTTCCATCCTAAGAAGTTCTTGATAGGTAATCACATCTTGTTTCTGCTCCACATTTATATTTCCTATTGCATGTCTAGGTATTGCCCATATAGGTATTTTATTATTTAATATATATTGGTACTTTTTCCAAACTTGGAGCAAAGCGTTCCTTGAGATACTGTATGAGTCTTAAAAATATTATCCACCTTTTTGTCATAAAATAAATATGCATGCCATCCATACAATAAATCATACCCCTCAATATTCAATATTCTTTCATCCGTTAAATTGAACCAATCACTAATTGTTGATAACACAAATGCATCATAATATAATCTCAAATTGGGCATCTTCAAACCCCCTCTCTCATGTGCATCTTGCATTATTTTAAGCTTTACTCTCGGTCTTTTCCCTGCCCAGATAAATTTATTAATATCTTTTTGCCACTCATTTAAATTTGCGTCTTTCTTAAGTATTGGTATCATTTGGAACAAAAATAAAAATTTTGGTAAGACATTCATCTTCACGGCTGCTATTCTCCCCAGCCAAGACAACTGTAATTTTTTCCAACTATCAATCTCCTTTTGTACTTTTTGCCATAACAATTCATAATTGTTTTTATATAATTTCACATTCGATGCTGTGATATATACCCCCAAGTATTTAACCTTTTTTACTATTTCAAATCCAGTTGATTTTTCTAATGCTTCTCTTTGTTTTATAGTCATATTTTTTGTTAATATTTTAGTTTTTTTGCTTATTAACTTTAAATCCAGAAACTTGTCCATATTGTATTATCACATCCAGTAATTCTAAAACCGATTGAGTAGGTTGACTTAAAGTAACAACCAAGTCATCTGCAAATGCTCTCAATCTATAATCTTGATGCCTAATTTTAATTCCCTTTATCTTATTTGATTCACGTATTTTAATCAATAATATTTCCAGTGATAGAACAAACAACAATGGTGATAAAGGGCATCCCTGCCTTGTTCCTTTTTCAATTTTACAAATTTCTGTTAAATTACCTTTAAAATTATTTGTGCCGTTTGCTTTTGTTATATTGCTTTAATAGCCTGTAAAAAATAATCCCCAAATTCCATCTTTTCTATTACTTTCAATAAAAATTGCCAATTCAATTGGTCAAAAGCCTTCTCTGTATCTAAAAATATCAATGCAACAGAGACTTGGTTGTTTCTTTCCAAATATTCCAATAAGTTAACAATTTGTCTTACATTATACTTCATTTGTCTACCAGTTATAAACCCCGACTGATCATTATGTATCACTTGTTGCATTACATTCATTATTCTATTTGCCAATACTTTAGCAAATATCTTATAATCAGTGTTTAAAAGAGATATTGGTCTATAATTCTTTGGTTGACTAAGATCTTGATCCTCCTTTGGAATCAATGTTATGAAAGCTGTTCTCCATGATGGGGGCACTACTCCCCCAAGTTGAATTGTTCTAAATAAATCCTTCAAAGGCTCCACCATTTCTGACTGCAAATTTTTATAGTAACTAGCTGTCAATCCATCAAGTTGAATCTTGAATGCCTATCCTCATCTGAACATTTCCAAAGAAAATTTGCTGGCCTTAAAACTATCCAGCTTCTCTCGGATATTTTTAGACATTTTTTTCTAGATATCCCCTCTATTGCTATGGCTCCAAATGCTTCAGAATTCCAGATAAATGAGAGAAGCAAAAAAAAATTAGTCCTTGCTTCTTCTTTTTTCATTGAACAGATTATATACAGGTAATCATCTACTTACAACAGTTTGCTTAGTGATTGTTATAACAGCACTGAAAAAAGTGACTTAAGACAATAGTCACACTTATAACCATTGCAGCATCCCCATGCTCATGTGATTTACATTCAGGTGCTTGACAACTGGTTCATATTTATGACAGTTGCAATGTCCTGGGTCATACAATCTCCTTTTGTAAACTTCTGACAAGCAAAGTCAATGGGGAAGCCAGATTCACTTAACAACCATATTACTAACTTAACAACTGTTGTGATTCACTTAACAAATGTGGCATTAAAAGTCTTAAAATGGAGCAAAACTCACAAATTTCTCACTTAGCAACATAAAGTTTGGGCTCAAACTACTTGTAATGATGTGATGGTTCTCTTCTCTTTTTTGAAGAACCCAAAGTAGGTTTTTTTAGCTGCTATTAACTATCTTTCCCAAACTCTATACAACCTTTCTGCAGCATTCCCCACAATATACACATATTTTTCCTTGGTGATCTGATTAGATACACATATTTGTTTTGTCTTATTTTTTGTGTAATAATAATGGTCTTCTTCTACTCTTCTTTTACTTTTTCATATTTTCTTTTCCAGGAACTCCCACACTTCTTGAATTTATTTCCCATTATCTTTTATTTATTTATTGAAATACAAAATACACATTGAATTCTAGTTTCCTTAAGTTTAGAAATTTTAGTATAAAAACATTGTTTTCCCCCCACTTTTTCTGTTATTTTGTCTTCCTGTCCTAGTTCTTTATTGTTGCTATCAAGTCAAGGATAGTTGTTCTTCTGGTGCCCTTCTTGATCCTCTGAGGGACAAAGTTTCATAGGAAATTCTAAGGATCATGCCTGGCAGAATTTATTTCCCAAGAAATGTTCAGAATTCAACTTCAATTACCTTCTCAAAGAGAGTGAGTGAATGAATGAAGAGAGAGAGAGAGAGAGAGAGAGAGAGAGAGAGAGAGAGAGAGAGAGAGAGAGAGAGAGAGAGAGAGAGAGAGAGAGAGAGACAGAGACAAGGACAGAGACAGAGACAGAGACAGAGACAGAGACAGAGACTTATTACTCTGACTTTTTTGTGTTGAAGATGACAAGAACATGTTCCAAAAGGAGCTGCTATGTCATTTTATTATATTAAAAACAGTAGTGCTTCTGGCACCCTAGAACTGAACAAATTGCTTTTCACATAAGGCTTCATGGATCATATTCAATTCATCAGATGCACAGTACAATTTACTTTCAGTTAAAGATGAATGAGAGCCAGAGGAATAGAATACCTAGGATTGTTTTGTGGCTCAGGAAATTTCCAGAATGATTTATAGTCTACTCTGGAGTCTAAAATAAAGATTCGAAACCTGAAATCCAGTTTAATATAGTTATCCCAAGATTTCAGTTTTTGGATTCTAGCTCTTGCAATCCCTGATTTCTAGATAGGTTAGGTAGCTATTAGGGATGGATGACAAATATCTTTCTTCTGAATATTTACTAACCTTGAAATGGGCCTGTGTAATCCCAGAGTATACAAATTTGACAGAAATATCTACTTTGAGAAATGTGTGGTTTTCACCTAATAAAGAAAAATACAAATATCTACACATTAAGGAAGTAAACACATATTTTTAAAATATGCAAAAGTGTATATTTATGGAAAATTGCAAATGTACGTGCAGAGATACATAACCACAAACTCATTAGGATAAGCATACAAAAAAGTGTGTGAATATTTAAGTAAATTCCTACGAGAAAATTTATAAATAGCCAAGAATAAAAATACAGGGAAAACAAAATTAGCAGTATTACAAATTAGTTAGTGATTATAATAAGAGGGCTTATAGAGTATAAGATTGAAAAAGGCTTGATCTGTTGTTGCACTGGATCTTTCACTATCAACTAAAAAAAGTTTGTCAAAAGTTTGGGTTAAGTTTACAGAGTTATAGGGTTTTTTTCCATTAACTTCTGAAGGCACTAAAAGTCACTCAGCAAAGAAAATGTATGTTAATTATAGCATGCAGTAGACCAGAACAGCACAAAGTATACAGTACATCTGAAATGTGTGTTTAGGATATGAATTATGCATATTTCAAATAGAAAAGTCAAATCTATCTTTATATGTATAATGTGCAGTTGTCTTATCATGTTCTTTCCTTTTTAAACATTCCCTTCCTCTTTAAATTCAAATAAGTTTATTTACATATGGTGCCAAAAATAGCTGTTAATTAAAAATAAATGCCCAACCCCTACACCTTTAAATATCTAAATATTTAATATAAATGAATGTTTATGCTTAAAAAATATACAGAACTACATTTAGATTTTGAAAATGAGTTGTATAATAGCGCAATGATGCTTTTTCCTATAAATGGTCAGTTAAGTATCCAAGAATAAAATATAGGCTAATTTGTGCTTCTTCTGTAAAAATACTATAGAGGTTAGGGGAAAAATTCCCTTCAGATCATATTTGGATGAGAAATTTCCACTATATGTAAAATGATTCTTAAAGAGGAAGAAAATAATCCAACAACCTGGAGGTTCAGAGTAATATATTTCACTCTATAATCAAAAGAATGGCTTGTCGTGTTGGAACAACAAAACCTGTACTTCTTCTTCTTTCAGGTATTTTGATTCCTCTAATTCAGGATTTTTCAACCAGTGGTATGGGTACCACCTGTGGTACATTGGCACCTGGCAGGTGGTACGTGACCATCCTAGAAAAGTGGTAGCCGGGGAGGGGAATGAGCTGAACCAGTGGCAGCAACGCACAAGCCTGTATGAGAGATGGCTGGAGCTGCAGGGCTGTCAGGGCTCAGCGGAAGTGCCAGGATCAGCGCTTCTTTGGGGCTGTCAGGGTTCAGTGGAAGCGCCAGGATCAGCGCCAGTTTCCAGCTGGAGCTCAGTGTTCATCCTGGCACTTCTGAGCCCAGAAGAAGCACCGATCAGCTGGAATGTTGCAGCATTTCCAGGATCTTGTGATTTACATTCAGATGCTTGGCAACTGGTTCATATTTATGATGGTCACAGTGTCCCAGGGTCATGTGAAGTGACCAAAACCTGCTGCTCCCACCCAACAGACAGAATAAAAACCAAACACCCCCCACCCCACCCCCGCTGCCAATCCTCAAGAGAAATGCTCAAAACAATGAAAACCTCAGACAGGAGGAAGAGCACCGCTGGGCAGGCAGGCAGGTGTCTTGCTTG
Organism: Vipera berus; assembly: GCF_964194415.1. Taxonomy (NCBI): domain Eukaryota; kingdom Metazoa; phylum Chordata; class Lepidosauria; order Squamata; family Viperidae; genus Vipera; species Vipera berus. The sequence continues at coordinate 83,040,172 of NC_138202.1, read as the reverse complement.
GCTGTAGCTTGGGGGGCAATTTTTTCAGTGCCATTGTAACTTTGAACAGTCACTAAGCGAAGTGTTGTAAGTCGAGAACTATCTGTACTTCATCACTTTTTTCCTTTTTTTGGTCAACAAGTTTTTGACACCTTGCTAGGCGACTGGTGGTACTCGGATGTTGCCATATCCTAAAAGTGGTACAATGGGTGAAAAGGTTGAAAAGCCCTGTTCTAATTCTTTTGCTGGCTAAAGTCAATAATAAATTGATTAAAATTCCTCTACTCTCATATATGAATATTCAGAATACAATCCCTCTTTCAAAATGTCATTTTCTACTTGATGGCTGAAATTATTTTGAAATTTGTTTTCAAGATTGAAATACCATCAAAAGAGCTGGTTTACCAGATTCTGTTGTTGTTGTTAGCTGCGAAGTTGTGTCCGACCCATCGCGACCCTATGGACAATGTTCCTCCAGGCCTTCCTGTCTTCTACCATCTTCTGGAGTCCATTTAAGCTCATGCCTACTGCTTCAGTGACTCCATCCAGCCACCTCATTCTCTGTCATCCCCTTCTTCTCTTGCCCTCAATCTTTCCCAGCATTAGGCTCTTCTCCAGTGAGTCCTTCCTTCTCATTAGGTGGCCAAAGTATTTAAGTTTTAGCTTCAGGATCTGGCCTTCTAAAGAGCAATCAGGGTTGATCTCCTCTAGGACTGACCGGTTTGATCGCATTGCCGTCCAAGGGACTCGCAGGAGTCTTCTCCAGCACCATAGTTCAAAGGCCTCAATTCTTTGGTGCTCAGCCTTTCTTATGGTCCAACTTTCACTGCCATACATTGCAACTGGGAAGACCATAGCCTTGACTATACGCACTTTTGTTGACAGGGTGATGTCTCTGCTTTTTAGTGTGCTGTCTAGATTTGTCATGGCTTTCCTCCCGAGGAGCAAGCGTCTTTTAATTTCTTGGCTACAGTCTCCATCTGCAGTGATCTTGGAGCCCAGGAAAATAAAATCTGTCACTACCTCCATTTCTTCCCCATCTATTTTCCAGGAATTGAGAGGGCCGGATGCCATGATCTTCGTTTTCTTAATGTTTAGTTTCAACCCAACTTTTGCACTCTCCTTCTTCACCCGCAACAAGAGGCTCTTTAGTTCTTCTTCACTTTCTGCCATTAGAGTGGTATCATCTGCATATCTTAGGTTGTTGATATTTCTTCCAGCAATCTTAATTCCAATTTTTGATTCATCTAGCCCTGCCTTTCTCATGATGTGCTCTACATATAAGTTAAATAGGCAGGGCGACAGTATACAGCCTTGCCGGACTCCTTTCCCAATTTTGAACCAATCAGTGGTTCCGTGTCCAGTTCTCACTGTTGCTTCTTGGCCCACATATAGGTTTCTCAAGAGACAAATAAGATGGTCTGGTACTCCCATCTCTTTAAGAACTTGCCACAGTTTGTTATGATCCACACAATCAAAGGCTTTAGCATAATCAATGAAGCAGAAGTAGATGTTTTTCTGGAACTCTCTAGCTTTCTCCATGATCCAGCGTATGTTGGCAATTTGATCTCTGGTTCCTCTGCCTCTTCGAAATCCTGCCTGTACTTCTGGTAGTTCTCGATCCACATACTGCTGGAGTCTAGCTTGTAGGATTTTAAGCATAACTTTACTAGCATGAATTAGAATTATCAGCAGTTGCCATAAATATTGAAGTATGCTGGGAATTGTAGTTGAAAGACACAGATTACTAACTCTTTTCTTGAATATTATAATTATTTTTCTAAATCTCAAATGTGTGTATTTATATATACATTTATCACATTAGAGGTTAATGTAGACACATATACTCAAGGATGTAGGTATATTTATTTATTTTTTAATTCGATTTATATCCCGCCCTTCTCCGAAGACTCAGGGCGGCTTACAAGCTTAGCAGTAGCCTTCATTCTATGTATATGCCTGCTTATTAGGGCTTTCATACAACCCCCAAGCGGCATTATTACAAAGTCAGCTTAATTGCCCCCAACAATCTGGCTCCTCATTTTACCTACCTCGGAAGGATGGAAGGCTGAGTCAACCTTGAGCCTGGTGGGACTCGAACCTGCACTAATTGCAGGCAGCTGGTGTTACTTAAGGAGGCATTAGCCCACTGCTCCACCAAGGCTGTATATGTATATGTTCTCAATGTGTATTAAGATTCTTAAGCAAAGTTTTTTCCCACTTGGATCTTTGATTTTTTTAAAGTGAAATTGCTTGATACGAGGATTGATCTAGCTAGCAGTACACACAAAAGTATATTACATCCTGAAACATGTTGATTCTATGAATTTTAATTATACAATCCATACTAATTTATAATACAATTTGTGTAATATTTATAATGTATGTTGCATACATTTTATTGAAATTTCATGACAATTATATACATACAGTATAGTAGCAAAATATAGTAACATGAAAACTTTACTGAATAAAATCCCTACATTTATATTAGGGCTATGTGAGTTTGGAAGAGCTTTAGAAGAATCATATTGTGAAGTATGTGGATGACAAGGCAGTGGTGGATCCTATCCAGGACAATGAAGAAGTGAAGGCTCTTATGGACTGGTGCAATAAAATTAATCTGGTTCTGAATGCTAATAAAACAAAGGACATCATTGTAGATTTTAGACAGAGCTGGCATAGCCATACTCCACTCTGTATCAAAGCTGCAGCTATGGGGGTGGTCAACAGTATCAAGTATCTGGGGGTACAGAAAACTAACAGTTTGAACTGGTATCTCCACACATCTTCCTTAGTGAAGCGTGCAAACCAGCATCGGCATTTCCTGCGTTGGATGAGAACATCTTTCTTCTTCTGTCCTGGCCACTTTTTACAGAGGCATGATTGAGAGCATCTTAACCAACTGCATCATTGTTTGGTTTGATGGTAGCAGTGCCTCAGATAGAACGTCCATCCAGAGAGTGGTAAGGACAGCTGAGAAGATTATAGGAAGCCATTATTTAGAACATTGCTTATAACCCCTACATGCTTAGAGCTCGAAGCATTGTTAGTGACCCTGTACACCCACTTCACAGTCTGTTTTTGTTGCTCCCCTCTCAGAGGAGGTTTCGAAGTATTTCTAGCAGGACTATCAGATTCTGTAACAACTTTGTTCCCTATGCCATCCATCTGGTAAATTTGTAAGATTCGTTTTTCTCGCCATGTACTGTATATATCTGAACTAGGCTCTGTTGTTTCTCTGGGTCACATATGTGTATATATAGGTATATGCATATATATATTTTTGGTCACGTTTACACAGTATATATTGGAGGTGGCTACCCTTTGAGAGCTGTATGCAATGAAATCTTATTTTAATACCAAAGTTTCCGGCGTATAAGACTACTTTTTAACCCATGAAAATCTTCTCAAAAGTCAGGGGTCGTCTTATACGCCGGGTGCTGAAAATTTAGGGACAGGGCTGGCTGGAAAACCTGGAGCGGATCTCCCATTTAGTCTGCGCAGGGAAAGCGGGACCAATTGGAGAAGAAGCTGCAGTCTGTGATTTTTTACAGGCTGGGGTCTGGGCGTCTTTCCTTCTAAAGTTGAAGAGCAGCTGTAGTATATCCCAACTTGAAAGGCAGGTGGGGAAGGCAGCAGCCAGAGCAGTGGCTTAGCTCTAAGGACACATTTGACTCAGGAACTGGGCAGGCTGGCTGGAAAACCTGGAGCGGATCTCCCATTTGGTCTTTTTTTTAAAAAAAAATCCCATTTATATCCTGCCCTTCTCCGAAGACTCAGGGTGGCTTACAATTTAAAGCACAAATCAAGGTGCTTAGCAATAGCCTTCATTCTGTGTATATGCCTGTTTATTAGGGCTTTCACCCCCCCCCCAAGCAGCATTATTACAAAGTCAGCTTATTGCCCCCAACAATCTGGGTCCTCATTTTACCTACCTTGGAAGGATGGAAAGCTGAGTCAACCTTGAGCCTGGTGGGATGCGAACCTGCACTAATTGCAGGCAGCTGGTGTTATTTAAGGCTCTGCGCAGGGAAAGCTTTAGAGTGAATTAGGAAAAGTGAAAAAGTGAATAAGGAAAATAGGGAATGGTTGCTGGAATTGGGTATGTGTAGCTTAACGAAGAGAAGGGTGAGGGGTGACATGATAGCAGTGATCCAATATCTCAGGGGCTGCCACAAAGCAGAGGGAGCCAAGCTATTCTCCAAAGCACCTGAAAGCAGGACAAGAAGCAATGGATGGAAACTAGTCAAGGAGAGAAGCAACCTAGAACTAAGGAGAAACTTCCTGACAGTTAGAACAATTAACCAGTGGAACAACCTGCCTCCAGAAGTGGTGAATGCTCCAACACTGGAAGTTTTTAAGAAGAGACTGGACAGCCATTTGTCTGAAATGGTATAGGGTTTCCTGCCTTAGCAGGGGGTTGGACTAGATGACCTCCAAGGTCCCCTCCAACTACTTATTATTATTATTATTATTATTATTATTATTATTATTATTATTATTATTATCGTTTAATCCACTTGCACTGTTTTATGTTTGCATGTTTGATGACAAACAGCCTTATGTTTATAAGTGACAGTTTTCCTACTAAGCACCTGCATGTCATAAGCATTTGAATTAAAATTACCATATTAAAATCAAATCTGATGTTTTTTAATTTTTATTTGGTGTGCGTTGGAAGAGGGGTAGTCTTATACGGCGAGTATAGCCCGAACCCTATAATTTAACAGGAAATGTAGGGGGTCGTCTTATACGCCCAGTCGTCTTATACGCCGGAAAATACGGTATATGCTGATTATTGTATATTTAAAGTGACAATAAAGTTATAGTTCTATTCTATTCTATTCTATTCTGTTCTGTTCTGTTCTGTTCTATTCTATTCTATTCTATTCTATTCTATTCTATTCTATTCTATTCTATTCTATTCTATTCTATTCTATTCTATTCTATTCTATTCTATTCTATTCTATTCTATTCTATTCTATGAAGTTCCTTGCACCTGGTAGTGCCTGCTCTCCTTCCCTCCCTATTTAGTTAAAGCAGACTTTTACAGACTTCTGTCTACTGTAGAAATTAATGCTGCTGCTTTAAGAGTTACACTGACTTTAATGAGTAGATTGCTTAAATCATCATGTCTATGGAAATTCTCAATCATCCACGTCATGACTGTTTTGAAGAAGCTTCTCAGATGAGAAGCAAAATGTTTTCAAGGAAAAGTTCAAGAAGATCCAGTTGTCTTTTGGAAAAGCACCTTTGTGACTTAAAGCATCATTTTTTTCAGGCATATATGGACTCCTTCTAAACATTGGACTGCTTTAATGAGTAGAATAGAGGTACTGTGCTTGCTTGACATCCAAACTACTTACTTTTAAATCATTTTAAAACATGCACAGATTTAACTTGTACCTGTAATAAATAACTTGTTAAATATTTTCTCCCTTATCTTTTACTACCTTTGTCAAACCCATCAGCCACCTAGTCTGCTCCTGAAACTCAAAATCCCGTTTCATCCACTGTTGGGTTTTCTCTGTTGGGTTTGTGCAAGGTTTAAATTGTTGCTTTGTTACTCTGCTGGATGACAGTCAAGCTATACAAAGACATTCTACCTAATTTTGTTTTACTTTAATTTACTAGATTAATCTCTGGTGTCAACAACTCCCAAATGAATTTAGTTCTAAATAAAATGCCTACTGATAGTAATATGATTTTTCCCCCACAGACATTAGAGGTTATTTTAATCACAAAAAGCCCCTCACAAACTTAAGAGCCTATACAAAGTGACCCCAAAGTGGCTGCAATTTTCATATTAGCCAATGGACAAGTTTACCCCACAAAGAATTTCTAGGAAATGAAATTTCAAAAACAGATATCCTCAGTAATGAGAAAAAAATCACCTTGTTATGCTCACTGGATTTTTTTTCTGCACCATGTTGGTAAAATAAATAACCATCTTTTTGGATGTAACACTTTATTATCAATTGTTTTTCTGCAAAATTAAAGTTTGTGGTGAATGGAGGTTTGGATTGTAATACAGAAAAAAATAAAGGAATAGTAACTTTGCATAACAACACAGAAAGTGATCCAGGAAGGACAGCTGTGAAAGAGACAGAGTGTATTCTGTTTCTATAGTGGAGAGTATGGAACAGGAATAGATGAAAGAAGTTGAATTAGGAAGAGGTAAAATATAAAGCTTTATAAGTGTTATGAGAAGAAAGTGAATAAAGGTGGAATAGACAATGGGGATAGAGAAGATAAGCATGACCAGGAATGGAGTGATGATAGAAGCTGGAACAACATGGAAGTTGGAAGAGACAAGAGAAAAGAGCAAGAAAGACAAGATTTGGAAGGTGGATGTCACAGAAAGACTCAAAAATAGCATATGAAGAAAATGTAGACTAATGACAAGTCTCAGACTAGTGGCTAGATTGGAAATGAGATAGATAGGGTTGATGATGGCCTGGATATGCATGTGAAGGAATGATAATCAGAACTTGCTGCTCCATAGACTGAAAGCAGACTGATATATATCTCCATGATTTAGATGGACAATGACTTAAAGGTACCTCAATCTGAAATTTGCTTAGCTAATTTTTAGATATTAGGAGGTGTGGCATATCTCTTGGCAAGTTTGGCCCTCATTGCTGACTTTGATAGGGATATATCTGGATAAAATGTGCCTGTTCCAGGATAGAAAACAACAACAACAACAACTGCTGACTTCCCTTCTAAGGTTGAGTAGTGTTGCTGCTGCCAATTACTGGGATTTTTGAAATGCCAGGAAGATTTTCATAGATGGTTGGCAAGAATTGGATTTTGCTCCAAGTCAGTCTAGCAGAACCAGCACAGAAGTGAAGTATCAATTAGCACAAGTGGGATAAAAATTAAAGCTTATGGTTGGCTGTATTGGAGAAACTGTGAACTAAGGAAATGAATGAAACTTGAATAAAATCAGACTTCCTAGCTCAAAAATGTGACAGGCAAAGAGTTTAATGTGATACTGAAATGATTGGATGCTTATTTATGTCAGTATTAGAGACCCCATCGCACCATTAAACCCCCAACAGCATTTTCTGCATATTGAATTGAAGTCACAACATTTTATATCATCAGTAACAACCCCAAAAGCAATAGAAAAGGCTTCAAACTGAAAGGCACTTTGAAAAGCCACGAAACACTTTGAAGCTACCTGATCCAATTTTCTCTTCAAAGCAGATTCCCACTTTGAATCTTAAATCAATTTGATGGAGTGATTTGAATGAAGTTTCACCGAGCTGAAGTAGTCCTTCAACACCGTCTGAAACTCACTTCATCTGTTTTGAAAGTGGTGTCCTCTAAGTGGGGATGCACATGGAAAAGCTGATGCTGAACTATTCATGTACTCCTTAAGTGCCTGTAAGAACCAATTTTGTCATTACTTTATGAACTAAGCTCTGGATTATTTATCTACTTGAGCATTTACACCCTCCCCTCATTTACTGACTGCAATCCATTCCTTAAATCAGAACTAAAATCATTGTTATTGAGCAAAATGATCGCTAAGTGAACATGTGATAAACAGAGAAGAAATGCTGCAAAAATCATTGGTTGCTGCCTCTCATTCAGATGAATATCTCTTGTACAATGTCCTGTGCCTGACCCACTTCCCCCCATTTTTTTTGTCCGCTTACAGGGCAGACAGATTGCTTGAACAAGTTATCTTCTTTTTCTCCACTTGCCTAAGTACTTACCACAAGTGACAAGTTCGAACTGCAAGTTAACAAGTTCAACTCCTTCAGCTTAATTAGTTGATTAGAAACCTCAGTGCTGCTGCTGGAAACTGGCCTGATCTTAAATCAGTTTCCTATCAGAGATTATTGTTGTCAGGTCAGACAACAAAATGGTTTATTGGTAAGAAAATGAATGCTTTATTATGCTTATTATCATTTTTGCAAATACGCACTAAATGAGGTCGCTAAATGAAGAGTGGCTGCATATTTTTTATTTTTTATTTTTTTTATTTTAATTCCATTTATATCCCGCCCTTCTCCGAAGACTCAGGGCAGCTTACAAGCTTAGCAGTAGCCTTCATTCTATGTATATGCCTGCTTATTAGGGCTTTCACACACACACCCAAGCGGCATTATTACAAAGTCAGCTTAATTGCCCCCAACAATCTGGGTCCTCATATAGCTGCCCATGTGACTAGGGAATACACAAAAGGAAAAAAAAAGACCATAATCAACTAATTGCAAATCAATATCTATTTTAAATTTACTAAAGCAATAAAATGGAAAAACAGGACAGAACTCTTCTATAACTCTCAATTGGAGACTACTCATCCTTATCTCAGGAACTGGGGAAATTTATCATAACTGCACTAAGTTAAAATAAACCCCCCTTTTTACATGAACAACCAGCATACAGTATGTTAAAGGAGCATGTGGGTCAACTTTAGAGCATTAGTTCTCTCCCTCCCTCCCTACAGAACAGTATGCTCAACCTTGGCAATTGTAAGAAATCTGGACTTCAATTCACAGAATATCCCAGCCAGCAAGGATGGCTGGGGAATTCTGGGAATTAAAGTCCACACATCTTAAAGTTGCCATGGCTAAACTCAGTATACAAAGTTGGCTGTTTAAAACTTCTTTTCTCGGCAGTCTTCTGGATCTTCACATCCTACCCTGCCTTCTGTTTCGGGGTTACTGCTTCCACCTAACTACTAGGCAGGTGCTTTACTTCGCTCCCACTCCAGGAAGAATAAGAGGGCTTTCACATTCTTTGTGGTCTTACTGGTGATTCTCATTCTCAGATTATGGGGGAAAAACACACATACGCAGACCAGTCAGTAACTTAGATCAGACATGCCAAACTTGCAATGTCACATGACGTCGTGCAACATATTGGAGCTTTTTCCCCATTGCCAGCAATGGGGTGGGCATGGTTTTCCAGTGATGAGTCCAGCCCGTGGGCCGGCAGTTTGACACTCCTGACTTAGATAAACAGAGGAGAAAAATATAAGGTTCCAGGCATCCTAAAATACAATGCTTGTTTCTGCCATAAAGAGATAAGATGGACAGTTTCAAATTTATGATATGATTTATAAGAGGATGCAAAAGAGGAAAATATATTTTCTGCAACCCAACTTCAGGTATGTGAGAAAGGCTATAAATTTAGCATCTAATTCCATAGGTTGCTCCCATCAGTTTAATATTGTGTTCTTTTGTCTGGGAATATCATACTATTTTGAAACTGCTCTGTTCCACAGTTGTACCACTTGACTACACAGTATACTATTTCAAGCACTCAAAGGTACAGTAGCAACAATCCCAACTGAAGTCTAGATCCCAATTTAAACAACTAATGTTTTATATATGGTGCTCTATAGAGCTGTGTTTCTGAAACCACCACCACCACCATGTTTCTCAGATGAAAGTGGCTACACTTCCACCTCTACCTGGGATCTTGGTCTGTTTTCCTCCCGTTGGTGAATCTGGAAGCTGATCTTTGGTGTTAATGTAAAGAAAGAAAAGGAAAGAGAAGGAAAAAAAATATTTAAGATTTTATAGCTAACAAAATTCTGGTTCTGTTAAGTTCCTTCAGGAGTCCTCCACCCACCCCTCTCTCTCATATGCATAGAAAGCAGACAGCAAAGTTGAAAGAATCCATCAATCTCTTTATCCATTATACCAGGCACTGAAAAATCAGTACTTCACCATTTGGCAATAATTCAGGACAGGGTAACATAAATAAGATTGGGATCAGCTGCAAGATTGCAAATTTCATACCACTACAGTTCTTGACCGATTCAGGGATGAACAGATAACAATTTAATGTGTGGGTATAGCCCATGTATTATTTCTAGCTGTATAGGGCTCACATAAAATTCATGGTAAGAAAGAATAGAGCACAGACCGAAGTGGGAAAGGTTGCACAATTCATTGAATTGAGAATGCTGAATTTGGATATTTTGGTTTTTTTTTAAAAAAATTGAAAGTTCCAACATTGTTAACCTGCCTGGTTAAACTAAATTATAATTAAGCATCAACTAGTACTAAAGTTGCAAAATATACATGACCTGCTTTTTTTTCTGTTGTATTTCAGCAGTAAATACAGGAAGATTTCCCAAAGGTATTTTTTCATGCGGCAACTGGACTTTCTTGTTTTTCTTTGAAGATGTTTTGCTTCTTATCCAAGAAGCTACTTCAGCTCTGTCTGGATGGTGGTGAATCTGGGTATGAAGAACCCAGAGCTGAAGAAACTTCTTGGATGAGAAGCGAACATCTTCAAAGAAGAACAAGAAAGTCCAGTTGCCTTTGTGAAAAAGCACCTTTGAAGCAACCATGACCTGGATGACTGAGAATCTTCATAGACATATAGGAAGATTTATCTCATAATAAATTTATCTGAAGTACAGTTTTGTCTAGTGGTTAAACCACTAGGCTAGAAACCAGGGGCTTGTGAGTTCTAGTCCTTCTTTAGGCATGAAAGCCAACTGGGTGACCTTGGCCAGTCAGTCTGTCAGCCCAACCCACTTCATAGGATTGCTGTTGTAGGGAAAATAGAAGGAAAAAGTATTATGTATGCATGTCACCTTGAGTGATTTATGAAAATAATAAAAGTAGGATTAAAATGTAGTAAATGAATAGGGTTCTATTTCTTTCCTAATTAGCTGAAACACATTGATTTTACCATTATGAAAAACATTCCAAATAAGTTTGATATTTACATCCATGTTGTATTACAAACTGAAAGATGATTGGGCTATCTACTGCTTGTATAGTACAGAGTTGGTTTCAGTTGAGACTGATAAAACATATTTTTATGAAGCTTCCTCCTTCATTTGGATATTGGTACAACATGATCATATGAGACACAAATTAAAATTGTTGGAAATTAAATTAAGAAAGCATGTAACCAATTGAACTAACAGCAACAAGTAGACTCAATTTTATTAATAGATCCCATGGGTGGTACACACACAATGCTACCCTGAGCAGAATGCTAAAGAAACAGAATGAATTATTAGCTTTAAACTAGCACACATGTTTAGGGTAAATGTCCCAGCAGGGTGGTCTGACAAACAAGATATGTAAATGAAATAATTCTATATACAAATGACTCCCACAAAGCAGAGAACCATAACTTTTTGAATCTGGGTTTGCAATTATATATTTTTTTTCTTTCCAAGAGTCAAAAGAACCATAATGATAAGAACAAAAGGTGGTAGACCAAGATTTTTCCTTTGGGGTGAGTTTCAGGTTCAATATGGGTTCTATTTATATTTCTACTTGGAAATGTAAATGTTCTATTAACATTTCTACTTAGGGACATTTTATTTTAAAAGGTGAAAGATTGTTCCTAAGTTGCCTACTTTCTGCCCTAATGCTTGTACAATGTGGTTTGGGAAATGCTCAAAATGATGTTCTAATCTTAGACGCATAAACTCAAAAGAATTTGAAATGCAACTTACTTGCTATGCCTGTATGCAGTCCAATCTATGCAGTCAAGTCTCTATTTTTGAATATGTAAGCCTTTAAGATCCAGGCTACAAAAATCCAGAAAACTAATAGTTAGGATAAAAGACTTAAAGCTTTCAGTATGTATGGAAAGCCTAGGTTGAAGGCATAGTTTGAGCTTTTTACTTGGGAAGTGGACAGGATCCTTGGGTCTGATAGTCCAGCCATATGTGCTTCAAATCTATGTTCCTCCTAGCTGGTTAAGGTCTCCTGTGATGTGGTGTGCAGTTATATCCATGCAGGAGTAAATTCATCTTTGAGAGAGGCAGCTTTGAAGGGGGAATTGATGTGCATTTTTCTCAGGAAGCCATCAACTGCTCTGGACAATTCATTCAGTTTCCACCCTTCCTGTTTTAGGTTAAATTGTTGAGAAAGTAAATGAACTAGAACTTCAAAGGGCCCTGGATGAAGTGGATTGTGTTAGAATCAGGTTACATACTAGGATCCAAGTGCAGTTTTTACAATGTTCTTGCTGGTAATTACTAGCAGAGCTGGGATGGTAGGTATGTGATGGACCTTGTTCTTGATCGTTCAAGGCTTTTTTATACTATAGATCAGGCATGTCAAACTGCCAGCCCACAGGCTGGATGCATCATCCAGAAGTCACACCCACCTCATTGCTGGCAATAGCAAAGCTGTCCCAATATGTTGTGTGATGTCATGTGATGTTGTGAGTTTGACATGTCTGCTATAGATGATGAAATCCTTCTAGATTGACTATGGGATTCTGGGAGTGAGAGGTATGTTCTTGTAGTGGTTTTTCTGTTGCCAGTTGCAGTTAGTTTTGGTAGATGGGGAAGGGTTCATCCCAAAGCTCTTTGATTGCAAGGTGCCTTTGGGTAAATCTTATTACCACTCTTTTTAAACATATAGGAAACCACTGTCTAAGATCTTCAAGCAATACAAAGTCAGTATGCTAAGGATACTCAGCTTTATCCAGTTGAGTATGATTAGTACGTTCTGTCCAGTTGATTGCTTATGTCCGCTTGACCTTTGATGCTGTTAAGGTCTCAGAGGGTGGAACCTGATTGGGTATGGTTGGGAGACAATCAACTGAAATTTAACTCTGACAAGATTATGTGACTATAAGGGCATCTTCTTTTGATACTGACGATCTTCCATCCTTGGTTCTGAATTGAAATGTGTTTTCCCAATCTGAGATGGTTCACAATGGAGGGGAGGATTCCATCATTAAAAGCAATATCAACATCAAACAGTACAAGGGGATTTAGGATTCCTTCTCTATTAGGGTACCTACTTGGAATAGAATACCTTTGGACTTGATCCTGTAACTTTTTGAAATATTTTTTTTTAAACATGGGGTTTCCTCCCCCCCCCCAAGCTCTTGATAAGTTGATATATATTGTCCATTTTGGTTGTGATATATGTTCCCCATGTTATGTGAAGTTTCTATTTATTGTGTTTGCTTTTCTGGTATTGTTTTTTTAATTGGATGTAACCCATATTCAAGGGATGCAGTGGCTCAGTGGGTTAGGACGCTGAGCTTATCGATCAGAAGGTCGGCAGTTTGGCGGGTCGAATCCCGAGTGCCGCGTAACAGAGTGAGTGCCTGTTACTCGTCCCAGCTTCTGCCAACCTAGCAGTTTGAAAGCACGTAAAAATGCAAGTAGAAAAATAGGGACCACTATGGTGGGAAGGTAACAGCATTCCGTGCGCCTTTGGCGTCTAGTCATGCCGGCCACATGACCATGGAGACGTCCTCGGACAAGCACTGGCTCTTCAGCTTTGAAACGGAGATGAGCACTGGCCCCTAGAGTCGGAAATGACTAGCACGAATGTGCGGGGGAAACTTTACCTTTACCTTAACCCATATTCAGTTTTGAGTTGGGGCAGTTTCATGAATTGAATAAATAAATATGCTGCCATCCAAATTTTTGCAATCCAGGTTAGTAGTATGGTACTAAGAATGATTTTTTCACACACTTTCTTTTGAGTAAACTAAAAGATTGTCTGTAGGCGGGTCAAAAAAATTAGGATGCCAGCCTTCGCTATCACTCTGTTAAAAACTTGCTTCCTCACTTTTAAACTGTCCCCTTTATTGAGACTCCAAAAAGCTATGAAGACATGGTTCTTCAGGAAAGTGTTTGGGTACCATGAGGATTCACATAAGTCCAATAGGTGATATCATAGTGAATATTGTTTTATTTATTATGATTTTATTTTAAAGAATTTTGTTTATTGATATGAGGTTTTTTTTAGCTGTTTGGAAATGAATGGCGTACAAGTCTTAGTACCTCAATTATAAAGTATGGCCAGTTTGACAATAAAAAATATAAGTGTTATAAATGATGACAATTCAAGAAAGAGTTAATAAAATAATGTTTCCTTACCACAAAAAAATATTTATTTGTCAAATGTTTACACTACCCATCTCACTTAAATGATTCTGGGAGATTTGCAAGTAATATAAAAAAAAGAATATTACAAATGCCTTTAAAAATGAAATACACATTTCGTTATTGTTGTTGCTGTATTAATCTTTCTCTTCGTAAGAATATCAGGCTTCTTTTTTGGTCAATTTTGTATGACATGGCAAAAATTAAGTATTATAACCCATACAGAGAATATGACAAACTGAAAATCCCCAGCATAGAATAATTTGAAAGAGCCTAAAGGTAGGTAAAAGAGGTTGACTTTCTAATAATAATAATAATAATAATAATAGAGTTGGAAGGGACCTTGGAGTCTTTTAGTCCAACCCCCTGCTAAGGCAGGAAACCCTAAACCATTTCAGAGAAATGGCTGTCCAGTCTCTTCTTAAAAGCTTCCAGCGTTGGAGCATTCACAACTTCTGGAGGCAGGTTGTTCCACTGATTAATTGTTCTAACTGTCAGGAAATTTCTCCTTAGTTCTAGGTTGTTTCTCTCCTTGATTAGTTTCCATCCACTGCTTCTTGTCCTGCCTTCAGGCACTTTGGAGAATAGCTTGACTCCCTCTTTGTGACAAGCCCTGATTTATTGGAACACTGCAATCATGTCACCCCTCATCCTTCTCTTCATTAAACTAGACCTTCAGAAAGTTGGTTAAGTGAGACCTTTGGGCCAATATTTTAATACCAGTTTAACTGCCCATCACATAATGTTATGACATCATATAGTGCCATATTCAACCCTGTCAAACCTTGTTTCCAATAAAAGAAAGTGAAATTGGGGAACATCTGTAAATCATTTAGCTTTTCCGTCAGAGAGATTGAAATATCAATTGATATGTCTGTTTTAAATCTTTCCTCCAGTTTTTTCATTCAAAAAAGTCAAGCTATTGCTTGGCTACATGCTTAATAGTCTAGTTCAGCTGCTGTGTAATGTGAAAGTGTGACTAGAATGACTATATGTCACCACATAGGAATATCCCCATAAATTATAGTATTAAGTGTAGCTATGTTTATGAGTGACAGAGACAGGATTGTCTATTAGATGAGTATATTTGTGAATCAAATAAACATAATTTGCAAGAAAATAGTGTTTTGTCATATATAAACCAAATGAGATGCAGAAAAAACCCCTAGCAAAATTGTAAGACTGAATTTGACAGAAAATGTCCTGTATTTATTTTAAAATTAATACTCAATGATCATGTGTCAATGAATACAAATCTAGGATGATTATAAAAAATAAATTATCAGATACATTTTGTGATTCTTTTTTTTTATTAAAAAGTTTTATAAAGGTTACAATGCAAACCCACCCCCAAACCACCACCCTCCCCCTCCCCCACTTCCCAGAACTGAATACAGGGTTACAAAAATAACAATCAAAATCTAAATAACATTAACCAACTATATATGTAACCAAGTTCCTAACGCACTTTAACTCCCCTTTAACATGAACACAAACAAGATAAAAGTAAACATAATAATAATAAGAACATAAAAACAAGATAATATCCATATTATTAAACAATACTAATAATAAAAATAATAATAAAATATAATAAAAACTAATAAAAATACCATAAAAACATACTAATATTAATAATATCATTCTATAATTCATTCATAAGCTAGATGAAACTTTTTAGTCCCATATTTGTTCTGAATATAATCTATCCATCTTCTCCAGACTGAAATGTATCTTTCTTGTGAATGATCCTTCAAATAAGCAGAAATCTTAGCCATTTCTGCCAAATTTGACACCTTAAGTGACCAATCTTCTATAGTAGGCAAACTATCTTTCTTCCAATATTGACCTACCAAGAGCCTTGCTGCTGTTATCAAATTCAACATAAAATTTGTTTCTTTAGTATCACAATCTATAACAATACCCAATAAAAACAATTGTGGAGAAAATTTTATCTTTCTCTTAAAAATCTTTTGAATATTCCACCAAATTTTAATCCAAAAAGCTTTAACATTTCTACAAGTCCACCATATATGATAATAGGTAGCATCCAAACTACCACATCTCCAACATTTGGGCTGTAAGTTAGGATACATGCAGGACAATTTTTTGGGATCCAAATGCCATCTATAAAACATTTTATAAAAGTTTTCTCTTAAATTTTGAGCCTGGGTAAATTTCACATTTCTAACCCAAATTACCTCCCATGTATCCAAAGAAATTGGTTCTTGAATATTTTGAGCCCACTTTATCATACAATCTTTAACTAATTCTGTTTCAGAATCCAATTCTATTAAAGCATTATATATTCTCTTTATATGCGCTCGGTTTTGATCTTTAGTTTGTTTTACCAAATTTTCATCAGTTAATGTAATACCATTTTTCTGATCTATCTTCCACCTCGTTTGCAATTGAGTATATTGAAACCAAGACCGTATGATATTTTCTTGTTTTAACTCACCTAATGATTTTAATTGCCAACCATTCCCTATCCATCTAAGTAATTCCTTATATGAAGTCATATCCAAGCTCACACCCACAGATACACCCTCTATCGCATGCCCAGGAATCCCCCAAATTGGTATTTTATAATTTAACTTATAATAATATTTTTTCCATACGAGCAATAAAGCGCTTCTTAAAATGTGAGATTTAAATGCCTTATCCACTTTTATTATCATAAACTAAATATGCATGCCACCCATATAATAAGTCCCATCCCTCAAGGTAAAGTAATCTTTCATTTGTTAAATTAAGCCAGTCACTAACCGCTGATAAAACAACTGCATCATAATATAATTTCAAATTAGGCACTTTAAGTCCTCCTCTTTCCCGTACATCTTGTAAGATCTTAAATTTAACTTTTGGTCTTTTCCCTGCCCAAATAAATTTATTAATACCCTTCTGCCACTCATCCAAATTGGCATCCTTTTTCAATATAGGTATCATTTGAAACAAAAAAAGAAACTTTGGTAGAACATTCATTTTAACAGCTGCAATTCTCCCCAACAGAGATAATTGTAATTTTTTCCCAACTATCTAACATTTTGTGATTCTTAGAATGTAAAGAGAAAAAAAATGTAATTATAAAAACAATGCAGAAATATACTGATGTTTCAGAAAGAGGCTTTACCTACATTAATCTACTCAATGTTTACACCAATAAGAATGCTAGAAAGAAAGATGTTTTGTTTTTAGGGAAAGCATATGATATTATTCTGAATTCTCTTATTAAATAAATCATTCAGAATCCATTTTAGCAGTCTAGAAAGGAAACCTTATTGTCTCTTGTTTGTGACTTTGACAGATTTAGTAAGCAGTGACTTACACTTTGCTGTAGAACTATATTAGTGATTCAATTAAGTTTTTGTTATCATCTGCTGTCATTGTAACCTGTTAGATAGATAGAAAGATAGATAAAACTTTATTGTCATTTTTTACTGTGGGCACAATGGCACACCTTAGAAATGAAATTTAGTTGCTTGCTCTCAAAGTGTACACATACATAACACACATTTAAGCATCCTATATACAACATATGTATAGACCTACACCCTTACATATAAGTAACATATAAATATTAATCACTGTCCATCTTGAATACATAACAGAAGGAGGAGGTCTTAGAGTTCACAAGGTTAATACTGTATGGAACAAAGCTGTGACTGAATCTGGATGTTCTGCTTTGGATACCAGAAGATAACAAGGAAAACAGGTCGTGAAGAGGATGTGTTGTGTCCCAGACAATTTTGTGGACCCTGCTCAAGCAACGCTTATGTGCTATGTTCTGGATGGAAGGAAGGGAACTGCCATTGATCTTTTCATCCACCCTCACCACTCTCTGCACCACCTTCCTGTCTGAAGCAGTGATGCTTCCAAACCAGACTGTGATGCTGTATGACAGGATGCTGTTAAAGCCACTAACAAACCTGTGCTTTACTAAAAATAGGAAGAAAGACACTGTCTCCCTGTAAAAAGAGAATGAGAAGATAATAAAGCTTTTGCAACCATTTCATATAAAATGTAAGGTAGTTAAATTTCCATCAAGCCTCAGCTTTGTAAACATTTGGGGTCTACCCCATTGAAAGAATAAAGTCATCCATTATTCAAGCTTAACTTCTGATGACTGCATGAATAAAACCGTATTATTTTTCTTGGTAGCAGCATGGAGGTGGTTCGTCTTCTGAATTATTTTCTGAATTAATTTTTCAGCCCTGAAACATCTTGATAGTCTTCCACCCAAATACTGGCAAAGTCAGTCCCTGCCAAGTTTCTTTTGAGATTAGGCAAGCTAGAATAGATGCTTCCACCTGAAATAGATCCAATATGTAATAAATGTGTTATATAGTTTACATAGTTATTAACGGAAATGTGATCTACCAATAAGTACCCCCAGAATTTCCCATCTCTTGGGGAAGTTAGTTTTCTCTTATTTTGTACAACATTATCAAAATCAATTTGTTCTACTCTTTTTATCTGTTCCAAGGTAATGAAACAAGTTAGGTATTTCCAGATGGCAGCTTCTCACAGAATGGCTGGCAATTTTCATACATAATTAGAAATCTCTAGGTTATCATTATATAGTCCATACTTGCCCCCATTGACCATCTGGACAAAAAGGGAGCAATGTAAGATGAGGCATCAATTCTCTCTTGTAAATGAATTTGTAAGTCCTTTGATAGTATTGCTCTATTACGTGAAAAAACTTGTAAGCAGAATACCACACAAATGGTGTTGTGCACTTTCTTATGTGAGCAAGAAATACTCAAATTATATCTCCCTATTTCCTGCTTAGTGAACCAATTTCTTTTTTCTCCTTTATCAAATCATACCTTATACAGGATTTATTCATTAGAAATAGCGCAAGACAATCAAATTAGGTCCAGGATGTTCTAGCTATCAAAAGACTAACCAGCTGTGATTGATGAATAGTGGAATCCATCTAATAATGATGGGAAAAAACCCTCCTCTAACTAACATTTGTTTAGTATGTTTCTGTCACCAAAATCTGCTCAGCTGACAACCTTTGTGAAACAGCCATCTGTTTCCAAGGATTAAAAATATTTTATCAAAATATTTATGGCACATTTCTCCTGAAATATGATATCTTCTCCTTTTTGATAGATTAATGGCTAAGGGGTAACTGCAAAAGCTAAGTATAGAGAGGCAAAAATAAAATCTAAGATTTATCTAATTCACAGGCAAGTGACATAGCCCATTGCCCAAATCCATTCATAACTGTCAGGGGGGATATTAAACTAACATCAACAGAACTGGAACTGCTGTCATTTTAGGAATAGTTTTAAAGATTAGATTAACTCAGAAATAAGTAGAATCTAAAACAGTTAATTTGAGATTGCAGCTTCTCCTTCCTCAATCCCCCAGATGTTACATTCCATTATTATGGTTTCCTGGATACAAAGATATTTCCAGTTTGCATAAAAACTCCTTAAAATGAGGATAGAATGTTAATTTTTGGAATATTAGCCTAGCTTTTAGAAATACTGGGCCACTGTTTATCCAGATTTATTTATAATGTTATATAAAAGAAAGCATACTATGAAACCATCAACATCCATAAATGAGTTGTTAAAGGATTTGGTTATCATTAAACCACGGTTGTCACAGTCTATTAATAAAAAGGAAATGTCGGCAAATTTGACTGAATCAAGGCATGGAGAAAATTGTTGTTCTCATGATGATTTTTTTTTAATTTTCTATCATCCAACAAAAAGTTGAAATGAAATCATGGAAAGGATTTGGGAACTTTTGCCCACCAGCAAAATAACTTTCTAAAAACTGAGGCCAGAAAAAAAGAAAGTTTGAAGTAGAAATGAGCAGATCCTGCCAAAAGATGCAAGGAGAAAAAAAATGCAAATATTTAGTTACACATTAATAGCTATTCATGTTTTCTAGCCCTTATGCAAAGTTAGGAAAAATATTCCCCTATTATCAACTGCAGATATTAATACATGTAGGCTTCCTTTGTCTGTATGAATTATAAATATTTACCATATAAAAATTAAAATTGATGAATTCATCGAACTACAGGGCTAAACTCTTTAGACTAACATACATAAAACATTTTTTCATGAAAATCTCCCCTTTTTAGTAAAGAAGAATTAATGAGAATAATATTTTAATTTTTTGTAAATGTTTTCAATTTTGGGCAAATAATTGTGATTTTGTGAACTCCTGAGAGGGTCTTGGGGAACCCCAAGGATCCTTAAATTACACTTTGAGAAATATTGCATTATAACATCAATGATGCATGAAATTTTATGTGACGAAACTACTTATTAGAGGAGTCGCGTATACAAAGTCCAACCCAAATTTCAACAAATACTCTTTATTTTCTTTTCATGCAGTTTCAGTCCACAAAGCAGACATAGAATACTAGACAGGAAACTAAATTTGAGAAAACTAAATAAATAGACACGCCAATGTGATGCTCATATTTGAGCGACAGTGGTAAATTATGTTACTATTGATTTCATCCATGAGATCAGGAAAGTCCAAATCCATAAATTAATCTTCAGCGTTTGGAGGAAAGAAAGTTAGCAAATTAGTTTTTGCTAATCATTTTCTCCTGTGTAAAAGAAATAAAGTCTGACTCATTTTTTTTTACATTCTTATGGTGAGAAATAGATTATAACTTTTCTTTTTTTTTGTATTGTCTTCTCTTTATTGGGAAGGAAGCTTGATGAAATGAAAGATCTCTGGATGCCTTCAGGAACAGGTAAGTAACTCCATCTGCAGAGATACTGTATTTAATGTGCATATAAACTATGACTGTTGTGTTTTTCCTGACTGGTAACTATTATTATTATTTAACAATACCTCTGAATCATAAATATATAGTCAATGCAAACTGCTGCACAAATCATCAAAGTGTACAGTAATAGAAACTGAATTCATATTTCACTGCCCCATGGTGTTGCAAATATTAAAAGTATATTAAAAGTTATTAATATATTGACTGATATTGCACATTCACTTCTTTCAATTGACATAGCAAGAAGAAATGAAGTGCAGTTTATACTTTTATTTATTGCTTCATTTTATCTGTGCAGCAAAGCAAGCTTAGGTTGTAACATAAAATCTATTAGAAACAACACAATGATACATACTAATACATTTTTGCCTCTTTGAGAACTGTTGAAAGTTTTACTTTCAGTGATATTATTTCTTCTGTATAATAATACATGATTAACCAACAGAGACTGGCCCTATAAGTCCATACTCCTATCATAAGAAACTTTCAAGTAATTTTAAATTCACCTTTACTTGCAAGGTCAGTTGAATGTACGAAGGACAAAACTCCTTTTATGTCAATTTTCTTAGAATTCATCTCACAGATGAATAGCAAAAGCACTGGAGTCAAAGAACAAGCATAAGAGTTATTTAACCATAGTGTCGTCCAACAGAAATTATTTTGCTTGAAACAAGCTTGGTCTGAAGAATATAATTTATTCATTCCTATAATAATTGCAGCTACAATGCATTAGTCCACAATATTTGTTCTAACCTTGACACTTGGGGCTCATAGTGCTTAATATGCATGTCTGCATATGCAGTTATGCCTCTTTAAAAAACATTAAAACCCTGCTTACCAACATATATAAATTTGAAAAACTGTGCATAATAAAACACACAGCACACCAAACAAATCCACACTAATCTCATTTATATGATAAAGGTAAAAATAGGGTCCAAACTATTTAGGATCTGTACTAATAATAGGATGATAATCTGCCTACCAAAAGCCTCATTCATATTTACCCTAATGAGCCTAAAAACAACAAACATTTTTTGTTTATGTTATTTTACCTATAGCCTGTCTAATTCCCAAATTATTTTGAGAGCCTTACAACTGAAAATCTATTTTTAAAAGATAATAGACCGGAAGAGCAAATTACAAAAACAAACGAACAAACCAAAATCAAAACAAATCAACCAATTTTAAGGCCAAAAACATAGAACAAGCAAGCAAGCAAGCAAACAGACAAACAAATAAATACTGGGGAGTGGGTGTTCTACAATCACCTTTTTTGAAAGCCTGAAAGAACAATCAGGTCTTCAAAAACTTCCTGAGTGACGTAACAGGACACATTCAAATGTACAATCCAGCTGAGTGCTTGGCTAGGGTAGAATTTAGCTCTCAAAACATTTTAGAGGAAGAATCTGCTGGTTTCATTTATTTGCACAAAGGCTTGAGTCAGTGACTTGACAGTAATTAATCCTGTTTACCTCCTCTTTTCCCAAATCCTCATTTCCCCTTCAGCAGACTTATGATTTGAATATGCATGAGTTAATCATAATTATATAAAGAATAATTATATAATCATAAGTACATAAATCATAAATAAATAATTATGTGGGACTGGAGCAATCAATCTAATCGGTTGTACTTCAGCCTAGACATTTTTGCACACTGTATAAGCATCAGCGGTACTGTTACTTTCAATACCCATTCTTGATGTTAACATCTATCAAAGATTAACTGTGAAATACCATTCCTCAGTTGCTTTCCTCATTACTTACTATAGCAAATTCAGATTAATGCACAGTTCCTTAAGGAGCTGATGAATTATTTTTCTTCTGCCAGATGCAGCAAACATTAGACATAATACAGATGTTCTAGAACAGCTCAAAACACCCAAATGAAAGCAGCGTGAAGAGAGTCTTTTTCAAGTCCAGCTTGATTCTTGATTATTTTGTGGACATATTTTTAAAATTTCCCTAGCTGGAAATGTACAGATAAGCTACCCGGAGTCTATGGGAATAGGAGGCTGTAATAAATTTAAATAATAAAATAATGGAGTGGAATGGAATGGAATACAATGGCATATTTTCACAAAGAGATTGAACAGCCACTTGTCTGAAATGATAAAGGGTTTCTTGCCAGAGTAGGAGGTTGGATTAGAAGACCTCCAAGGTCCCTTCCAACTCTGTTATTCTGCTATATTCTACCTTCTGGAATGTTTTCCTGCCTTCCGGTATAGTTTACTGGGACAACTCCCATCCAAGTACTAATCAGATCCAACCTTTCAGCTCAGCTCAGCTCAATAAGTGATGAACACATCAGACTTTTTATTTATTTGACTTAAGGAATATAGATACAAAAAAGTATTCTTAAAAAATAATAATCATTTGAGTGTTGGGAAGATATGCCAAGTGCCTAATTGATTGGGCTACGCAAAGCTCTGAAGAGTAAAAAGAGACTGGAGCATGAATAAATGTGTATTCATCACTGAAACTAAACATGCCGCTTTGGGGAATTGGAAGGACAGTGTCACAATTCCAGGAAAGGAGACAGATACTTTACGATGGTCTCAGCCCATGGGTCGTTCAAATCACATTTCTCCCTTTGAATCCAACTTTCTGCATAGTCCCTATTACACTGCATATCCTTTGTGGACACAATTTTGCAAATTGCAATGAATAAAGAAGTGAGAAATTAGTTTGTGAAGGAAAAATGACAGGTAATACATTAACTTTTAAAAAAATTAGATCTTTCCTACATTTTAGGAAGTTTCTTTCTTTCTTTCTTTCTTTCTTTCTTTCTTTCTTTCTTTCTTTCTTTCTTTCTTTCTTTCTTTCTTTCTTTCTTCGGCTAGGGATTATAATGCCATAACTTTGTACTAGTTCTGCATTAAAAGGATTGGATGCAGTTCTGAATCCAGCTTGCTATTTTCTTGATGGAGGGCTCATTTGATTTCACTCTCTCCCTTCATCTTCCCCGAATTGAAGATAAGTGGATGTTCAGCTGCCTATGAAATTCAGCTATTATTAACTCAGTCTGGCTCTGCTTAAGTTATTTCAATTTAGGTAGGCTCTGTCATCTGCTCTTTTTATCCAATCTATCTATAAATCTAGAGCTATTGGACAATGCAATTTGTTCAGTCATTCATTTGTTTGTTTGTTCGTTCATTTACTGAATATATGCACAACCCATCTCATTGTTCAAGGCAACTCTGGGTGGTATTTTGGTGTTGTTTTTGTTTTTTTACTAAGGAGTGATGGAACCAAATTTTATTTATTTATTTATTTATCTATCAAATTTATGTGGCTGCCCATCTCATTCATGGTGATTCTGAGTGGCATACAATAAAACCAACAAAAGCTACCACAGCAATATAATCTGACTATTTGTAGCAGTTGACAATGGAGTTAAAATCAAATGTTATGCAACTCTCCCTCTGGAAATATATTGGGGCATTTACAGTAAAAAAAAATCCAGTTGTTTTTCTTTCATGGACTACTTCAAAGCATTTCTGAAAAAAGGAAAGGAACAATGAAAGATTGCCCTACATTCAAAGAATTTTTTCATAAGTCTTTGTTTCAATTAAGTCATTATACTAATGGTAAGTCTATGGACAACTTGGAATATTTTATTTTTTATATATATACAAATTTTATTGATTTTCTAAGATTACATTCACATATTTGAAAAGTAACGTGGTGACTGAGTAGTAGTGATTCAATTACATACAGATATCATTAGTACAGATTTCAGATTGCTACCATAAACATTTCCTCTCTTTTTCCTTTCATATATACTGTCTATTTGTAAATTAAAAGACAAATGTTATCTTATCAATCACATAGAAGATAGCTTTCTTACATATATCCAAAGTTTTTAGTTAACACATATTCTAGTTGTTTTAACATACAATCTTTTAGATAATCAATGACCTAATACATTTTTCAGTTTTAATTTCCACTAAGGTCGCGTCTTCGGGGTGACTTTCAGGCCTTTTCAGGGCCCCCAGCAATCCGAAATTGGATGGGGGAGAAAGAATAAGTCTCCCAGCCATCCATAGCTGCTTCATGGCAAACTGGAAGTCCCACTTGGAATATTTTAAAGCACATTTTCTAAGTTTTTCTGAGATTTATTTCTAGTGGTGAAATGCATTTTTCTCTATTTTTCCCAAAATGAATATTTATTTTAGGTTTTAAAAAGGCCCAAAATGTAATAAATAATATGCAATTATTGAACAACATTGTCTTCACACAATTAGATCGCAGATCTAATGTTGTTTGAAAGATTTGTTTGTCAAAATCTGCAACATGACAGGCATGGCATCATAATTGAAGCCTTGTTTCTGTTGTATATACATTGACATCTCACACACATACAAAGGGAGAAGACACTTGCTTGGACACCAGATTTTGACTTCTGCTCATGTGCATAGGCATTTTTGATATCAAGATCCATGCAAAACAATATGAGGCACAGTGGTAACCTGAGCTTTCCTTTTCAAAAGCTGAGATGTTATTCTTTCATTTTCCTTTTATAATGTTTTAATCAACGTGCTTAGTTCATAATTAATGTCTTAAGTTTGTCATAAATTTATGATCAGGTAAGTTTAGGTATGACAGTTTTTGTTGCTGAAGAATGAAATGTCCTTATGTTGAATATCTTTAATTACTTACAGTAATATTACCTAGTTATTCCCACACATTGTAACACTCCTGAAGCATCTTCTTTGACAAGCGTCTTCTCTTTCTACAGTCACTTGTTTTGGATTTTTTTTTCTTTTGTAGAAGATGAGGAAAGAGGTCTCATAAAATTCTTGGGAAAAACATTCCACAGTGACAATAGGCAAACTTATAAAAACCAGCTTTATCTGAGTATTATGGCACCAATCAGTGGTGGTATTTAAATACGTGGATGCTGCTTCCAGAAGTCCATTCTGGGCCTGGGCAACAAAAATTAGTTACCAGTTCTGTCAAAGTGATTTGAACCAGCTGAATCCCACCACTGGCACCAATCAAGATTATTGGATGGCATCAACCAACAATTGAATAGAGATTTCCAGCTGGTTCTCTTCAGTTTTAGGTTAGAATGCTAATAAAATCATTGTGGCTTTTGCTTTTGTTTTGTCTTTAAT
Source organism: Vipera berus (assembly GCF_964194415.1). NCBI lineage: Eukaryota > Metazoa > Chordata > Lepidosauria > Squamata > Viperidae > Vipera > Vipera berus. The sequence continues at coordinate 83,014,441 of NC_138202.1, read as the reverse complement.
GAACATAAATCCAGATATTTGGATGAATTCTATTAGCAACATTTATTTAGCCCACCTGAAAGTTCTTACATAAGCAAATTCCTGCCAATAACTGCTTTTCAGTAACATTTCAATTTAAAGTTTCATAAGGTAAATGGAGTTGATGTGTTCATGAATAACAAATCCAAGATGAAGGAGTATATTTTAGTGATATTAAACTATGTGTATTTTCAGAATAATGACTATGTAACTGTGTGTAATGGTACATTGCAATCCTTTGCCTTAATTATCCAAAGATTTATCTAAAGCTCTTTGGTGTTCAGATAAATCCCACCAGCATTTTTATAGAATATAATAATCTTTCTTTGAAAACATCATCGTGTACTTTAAAATAGTGATTTGCAATCTCCAGGATACCAAATAAAGATCACTTTATATGTATTTGAAGAGGTTTTTACTTTCCTGTGCAACTGAATGGCAGATGACAGCAATGATGCCTTAGGATTCAGTTTTAGTGACGGATGGAAAGATGTTTTGCTTTTTAAAAAGCCAGCATTATCATTGGGAAATAGAAAGATAAGTAAAGCATGATTGCTTACTAAGAAGGGTCTACAACTCTCACAATTAAAACTAGTGTAATAGTTTTGAGTTGAATTTTAAACAACACTAACAACTTCATTTAGCTTTTTTTTAAAAAAAATATAGAAATATAAAGATAAAAAATGAATGCAAAGTAAAAATACTACAAAAAGAACAAATTCAAAGAGAAAATTTCCTTTTAAAAGGAGAGAGAGAGAGAGAGAAACTTCCCCTTCATCAGGACAAGTACAATTTCAGTGACTTATTTTCTCTAACATTTCATCTTAAAATCTCTTAATCTTATATCTCATCTTTTATCTATTAGTAAATAATAAAACATCATCATTCAATCTTAATCAGCAAAGTCCATTGAGGGCTACTAGAAATAACAATAGAGATATATAGGTATACTTATATATCTTAAACCAGATACATTCACTTACTTTACACAATGAATTATCATTTTCTCTAATTATACAACATAAAATATCTTCTTCCCTTATATTATCTCATATCTATAAACAAATCTTTAATTTGCATCATTCAGAATTAATCACAAAATATTTCATTAACAGAAATATACTGAATCTTAATCCCCTCAAATAATATCCCACAAATTAATTACTTAGCATCTTTTCTTTATCTCCACTCAGAAATTCCTTCACAGGTTTAACACTTTCTTTCAGTTTTAACACCATAGCTTATCACTTTCTCTAAAAATACACCAAAAATATTTTTCTTATATTTTATCTACAAACAACCCTTTAAAACCACATCATTCAGTCTTTGTCAAGAAAACACCATTAAAAGCTACTAGAAAAAAATCATATACACTTTAGCCTTGGTTGAATAACCCAACTTTATAAATATTCTTTTTACATATATTAATGGTGTCTGTGTATGTTTATATATGTATACGCACAATTGATAGCAATTTTGATGCAGAATCCTTTTTTGTTATCCAACATTCACAGTCAATAATAATAATGCATACTATATTCAAGAAATCCTCTAAATTTTATTTTTAAAAAAAAACTTTCGTGATTGCAAAGAAAATTGTTAATAATCCTCGCACGATACTTAGAAAAGTGGCACATAAATGAAATAAACAAAACTCACAAAAATAGATAACTTTACTTCCTCCAAACTAAGTCAATATGGATTCTAAGACTGCTACATTTCTGTCCATACATTTAAAAATTGAACATCGGGTGATGAGAGAAACAACATTAATTTGAGATTGTTACTACCAGTGTCTAATATCATTGCATGATTTATTTAGATGAGAATCAAAGATTTACAAGCAGCTACTGCACTTGTCAATTTAGTTTCAAGGAACAGAAATAAATAACACATTCTCCGTATCATGGCTCCATGTAGCAAAATGTTCAAAGATATTTGTGGCTGAACAATTGAATCAAGTCATATTCATCACATTATATTTGTTGCAACTATAGTGAACATTTGAGGGCAACAGTGTCAGAACCAGAAGTGAGAAGTCTATCAGTAGCAGGACAAGTAGCAGGACAATGGGAGTCCAATATCATTATTTTTTTTAAAAAAATAGGGAGCCAACTTTGGTTGGAATCATCCATCTTTAAAGGCCATTCTATAAGGCAATAATCAGATAAATGAAACTTGAGCCAAAGCCAAGAAAGTATTTTGCAAAAATGACTCAAATAGTGCCCAATTCCCCATTCTTCCAAAGATAAAAGGAGACTAGGCATACATTAAGACTATTCAAAACTGATATCAGCCCTACCAAGTAGACCAGATAGAAGTCATGGTGCAGACTTCATCTTATTTTTATTAGAACAGCGATAGTCATAGAATTTTGCAAGTCTATAAGTGCCTCCTATTTATAATTCCAATGTTTCTAATGGTCAATCAGACAAAATGTGGAAAGTCTTAGCATTGACCTTGGAACAGTAGAGAGTTTGTCTGGGTTGTTAAAGGAAAAGAAGCACTGCAGTTATTGTTAATTAAAGAGCCTGTTTGTTTGTGAAGTTGTGATTGTTATTTTGGCAGCTGTGGCTACTTACTGTACCAGAAGAAAAGAGTCCTCAACATTTTAAATGGAATGGCATCAGTGACCATATTGGACAATGAAAGACCTTATGAACCATCACTTTCCAACTCTTTTTCCATTCCATTGTAGCAGAAAGTAAGACAATAATGTTAGTCTCATTCACATCCATTTAAATTAAAGTAAGACAATAATGTTAGTCTCATTCACATCCATTTAAATTAGTCTCATTCACATTCATTTAAATTATTGAAGTTACAAATGTATGTAGAAGTTACAGTAGTTGCAATTGGCTTCCTTGGCTTTCTGCAATATGCCCTAATCTAATTTATAGACAGTACAGCAAAGTTCACAGGTCCAATCTTGCAAGTCAAATAAACATCCAAATTTTAAAGTAGCCATAGCTGTAAACCTCTTGTTCCTCTAATGTTTCTCAGTTTTCTTAACAGAAAATGCCTGTATCATGGTGCCTTTGTCCTTGTACTCTCTTTTGAAAACCGTGTTTTATTTTTATGCAACATGTAGTATATGTATTAACAAATATATTATTTCTCTTAAGTTCTTTAAGAGAAGTTATTTGGGTGATTTATAAGATTAAAAAGGAAGAACCTCTTCAAAACTGCAACCATATTTTTTTATTTAAATGCAGTAAAATAGAGGAAATAGAGCAAAGAAATGCACAAAATTGCAATACTAAATCAATTAAAAATATAAAAAAGGATGGTAAGTCACAGAGTGAAAAGTAACAAACTGCCACATCAATTAAAATGGCACAATAAAAAAGATGGTTAAAAGCAAAGAGAAATAAATCTCCGAACACAACATCCTTTCATTTTCAGAAGAATTCTGGAAAGAAAAAGTAGTCAAGTCTATTTCTCTCCGCTGCTTTACTGCAGAAGATGCTTGGAACGACTTCCAGTGACTTTTGCATAATTAAAAGGAAGAGGAGAAGGAGAAGGAGAAGGGGGAGACCTACTACCTACTCCTCAACTATTTTGGGACATAAATCACAATTCTTAACTATCAAAGAAATGGAATAGTCAATTTTGTACAACCATTTATAAAAAGTAAGGATGAAGTTATGGGTGCCAATTGCAACTACTGTAACTTTTACATACATTTGTAACTTCAATAATTTAAATGAAAACATGTACTAAAAGTTATGGGATAGGAACTGATAGGAGAGAGAAAGAAAGAAAGAAAGAGAATGCAAACCATGACTGGTCTAGGAGGGATTTTACAAAATCTCAGATTCATTTTTGCTGAATGATAATGAGTGTTTGAAAACCTCTTCTGTCTGCAAAATTTACTTAATTTGTTCTATAAACTCCAGCTTTTAACAGTTTAGCACAGAAAAAATGAAGTCTTTAATTTGAAGTGTAACACTAAGCAGCAAAGTCACCAGCTGTGCTAAACCAAATAATTTGCTTTGCACAATTTAAAACAAATCAGATGAAAATGCATACAACGGGAGTTGGACAAACATTTGGGTTCTTGCATATGATTGTACTTTTTTCATACTTCTCACAGTTAGAACAAATTCTGCCGAGTTTGAAAAGCAAAAAAATAATAATTAAAAAATGGAACAAGTATCTTCATACACATACGCACAAAAGCACAAACACATGAAACCACAAACAGGCACACAGAAGCTTTAAACATTTAGATATTTCAGCGGGCTTTACTTTGGTAATATAGTTTCTGTACAACGCCCTTTGTAACACCCCCTTAATTTATATTTCATGCCACTGACTACTACTTGAACTTCAAGGGCCATTAAATATCTGCAGTTTGGACAATGTATTATTGAACATTATATTCTTTGGCTATTCTTTGCTTCTATGTAGCCTTTCTTTTTTTATTCTGCTGCTTCCAATTAGAAATCACAGACCTGCTCATCATGATGTTCTGCTCATCATTTTCTCTGCTTGTTTGGGAGGCCTATAGCATCTCTGTGGGCACGCGCACTGTCGTCCCAGTCCTAAGCCTTCGGCTGGGTTTTATAAAACCTTTTCGCTTTAGGCCTCTGCCGCCGTGTGCAAAAAAAAAAGGTTCAATCAATCAATTTCAACTTCTTGCAGGAAAAAAAAGATCTCGGAAAGTTAGAATTGATTGATTGAACATTTTAGTCCCATCCAGTCTGCTGTTACCACCACAGCCATGCCCACCCAATGGGCCATGCCCATCCAATTGGCCACACCCACCCAATGGGCCAGGCCCACCTGGCACCCGAAGATACATAAGTGGGTTTTGGGTTGCACTTCCGGCACTCGGTCTCTAAAAGGTTCGCTGGCTTAGGGAAAGCTAGAAGCATAAACTTAATTCAGAAATTTTGAGAAATTGTTCCATTGTAGGCAAAATTACTTATAAAAAATATTAACTGCACCCTGTTCTGAATCTGTTTTCAAATTCACATCATTTAACTGACTTATATAATTGGTAGAAGCAGAATATACCAATTACAACATGCTTCACAAGGTATCACCAGTATATACTTCTAAATATCACTACTGTTTATCCTGGACATAGAAGAGCCAACAGTGCATTTTTCAAATATACAGAAGGAACAATTATATTTAATTCTGCCTTAGGGCATATTCACACTTCCCTGTTCATATACAGTATTCATTCTCCTCATCAGCTCTGGCTCTGAACAATTCATGGAGCCCGTAATAGAGCATATTATCTTCTATTCACTTCAGCCGACCAGGAATAGGAACTCCTCCCTATGTTTTCCTATTCCAAATTGCAAGTAATGGTTTCTTATTTTTTTTAATCCCATTTATATCCCGCCCTTCTCCAAAGACTCAGGGTGGCTTACAATCTAAAGCACAAATCAATGTGCTTAGCAATAGCCTTCATTCTATGTATATGCCTGCTTATTAGGGCTTTCGGGGGGGGGCAAGCGGCATTTTTACAAAGTCAGCTTATTGCCCCCAACAATCTGGGTCCTCAATTTACCTACCTCGGAGGGATGGAAGGCTGAGTCAACCTTGAGCCTGGTGGGACTCGAACCTGCACTAATTGCAGGCTGCTGGTGTAACTTAAGGAGGCATTAGCCCACTGCTCCACCAAGGAGCAGTGTGTCAGCTCAAGTGTTGCTGTACAACCTTCCCACTAAGTTTGCTTAGAATGAGATAAATTCTTGCAGTTTGACTGGTTACTAAGCAGATAGGACTTTCCCCTTATCCCAATGTTCCATGCTTTTTATAGACTCTCTGAAGACTTCCTTACATTCTCAGTGGTTCAGTAGTTGCAAGATATACTTGGCAGGCAGAATTTTCCTCTTTAAACTCAGCAGATTTTTTTTAAGAAACTGGCTGTTGATGTTGCTATTGTTCAGTCACTGAGCTGTGTCTGACTCTTCACAACCCTTTGGAACATAGATACCAGGTCCCCCCATCTCCTAGAGTTTGCCCAAATTCATGTTCAGTGCATCAGTGACTCTATCTAACCATCTCATCTTCTTCCTTCTTTTTGCCTTCAATCTTTCCCAGCTTCAGGGTCTTTTCCAATGACTCCTCTCTTCTCATTAGGTGGTCAAACAGCTTCAGTATCTATTCTTCCAAAGAACAGCCAGGGTTGATTTCCTTTAGGACTAACTGATGTGATCTTGCAGTCCAAGGGACTCTCAAGAGTCTCCTCCAACACTGCAATTTGAAAGCAAACAAGCTGGCCAATGCACATTAAATGGACCACTGACTTGAGGCAACTTGGGGAAACAATGAAATGGTGTACTGGTGGACTTATTGAAACAAACCAAAAATATGGGGAATATTTCTGATCTTGATAATACACATTTGAGAATTTACTGCTACAGTGGCAGTAGTAATTACACATTAAAGAAGGTCCAGAACCAGGATATATTAGTTTTATGTTGATATGATTGAAAATAAAGTAGATCTGTCACACAAAAGAGGGCAGAGTTGAATGACTTTATGTTCTATGGACGTAAAAATAGAATACAGAAATATACATCCTTCTCTAGATAATTTATTTTATTAACTTCCCTGCCTCTAAGTTATGAGAGAACCAGTGTGAAAAAGTGGATGAAGAATTAGAAAAAGGCTGTGGAAAGAGGAGTGTTTATTAACCTGTGTAACTTTATTGGAGAGCGTTCTCTGTGGGCGCGCCAGACCTTTGGAACAGCTTACGGACGGTCCCCGACCTTCGCTCCTTCCGGCGCGATCTTAAAACATTCTTTTTCGAACAAGCTGGCCTGGTCTGACGGGATGGGGTTGGGTTTTTAAAATTAGTTTTTAACTTAATATGTATTGATTTTATGGGCATGATGTTTAATGGTTTTTAATGGTTTTTTAATTTTTGTATCTGATTTTTATTGTGTATTGCCCTGTTCACCGCCCTGAGTCCTTCGGGAGAAGGGCGGTATAGAAATCAAATTATTAAATTAAATTATTAAATTAATCTGTGTAGTTAAAAGAGGGATCAGCCTAGAATTCCTATGTAGCCATAAGCAGCCTAGGTTCAACCCCTACTAAATTTGGTTGACTTTTATCTAGCTTTAAGCAGATGCTAACTATTGGTTGAGAAGATTCCTGTGCATAAACTTTTTAACTATAAATCAGTTTAACTGAACCTTCACATGTGGACTTTCATGCTTGACATAGGGAGAACAAAGTTCTAGTCTAGGGAGATTCTGGATCATTCCAACCACTATGTGCATAGCAAATAAAATACTAAAATGTACTAAATATCATAATGGAATCAACCTAGCATGCAACTATCACTCTACTAATATTTTCCAGGAAATTATTTTCCAATGCATATTGTAGAAAAAAAATTGCAAAAATTACTTATTAATTTACACATTCAATATGTCCTCTCTCTCTAAATTTCCAAATTGTTTCCTATTTGGTTTTCATTTTGTAGATGTCTAAATTTCCCAATCAATTCCTTGTTGGTTTTTATTTTGTAGATGTACTTGTCATACATAACCCCATCTCATTTATGATCAGAAATAGCTTTTTTTAAAAAAAAACACGGATACCCTTTTCTCTCTTCTACAATAGTTTTCTGCAGAAGTGCCTGTTTGCAAAAGTCTTCCTAGCGTACATCATTTGTGATTGGCAGTACAAGCTCAGGATGAGTATTTTATGTTTGTTATACATCATAAAAACAAACACAATGCTTAGTCCTATCCAAGTGTTATGATATATATCTTGTTGGACATTACTAGATTCACTTTCCTCAGTTATGATCCACTCCCTGATGAACCTACATACATTTTGTATCTTTGATCTTTTTGCTCCTTGGGAAACAATGCCCGATCAAGCTTTATGAAACCCTGATATACAGTAATTTCAGTGGATAGAGTTTTATACCCTTTTTCAGCTTCGTATTTACACACCAAAAATGTTGGTCTTTGCTAAGAAAATTAAGCAATATTTCTGCAGAGTCGAAAGGCACACGTTAGAGCAGTCGAGCACATTTAAATACCTCAGGGTAGTTTTCCACTCAAAAGGTACTTGGAACATATGCCAAAATTATGTGGGGCAATCAGCCCTTAAGTCAGTGAATGCTATCAAATGTTTATTTTACATTGGTAGAGAACAATTACTCCCCATAGCTTTAAAACTTTTTGAAGCCAAAACATTGGCTCAAATTATTTATGAGAAACAGACAGAAATTTATGTGAAAATAGTGTCATAGAAATCAACACCAAGAAAATTCCTGCAATCACATATAGATGCACAAAATGGAGCCTTAAATGTCCAGTTAACACTTGAGACAAGATTTTGCTAGTTGTCAGGATAATGTTGTACGTCGAGGCAACTGGACTTTTTTGTTTTTCCTTGAAGATGTTTCTCTGCTCACCCAAGCTTCTTCAGTTCTTGGATGAGAAGTAAAATGTCTTCAAGGAAAACTGAAGAAAGTCCAGTTGCCTCTTGAAAAAGCACCTTTCAGACAACCATGACACGGATGACTGAGAATCTCTGTAAACATTTATACTATTGCATCTAATTATTGCTCTTCTAAACTTTGCTGCTCATTAACTGACTAATATAACTGATTGATAGATTTAATTATAAATGAAAGGCCTAAAATGTACATCAGAAATTAAGAATTGCTATGGGTGTATAAGGAAGTGGAGATCTATAGGTTGATGATAACTGTGTGTTCTTGAGAATAGTAACAACAATGCTAGGTTTAGAGGAAAATACACAGCACTATGAATGAATGATCCCCAAAGAAAAAATACTCTGTGAAGTAAATGACTAGATTGAGATTGAGGTGAGAGAATGCAGAAAAATAAATAAATGAGATGATAGATGGATAGATAGATAGATAGATAGATAGATAGATAGATAGATAGATAGATAGATAGATAGATAGATACAGATGGACAGACAGACGGCAGGCAGGCAGGCAGGCAGACAGACATGGATAGGTGATACATACTGAATGAGAACTGTGACAGTTTGGTAAGTACTGAATATGCTTTAAAAGGTCTTTTGGTTTCAAAGATTAGTTTAAGCATAGGTTTATTCATGCTACACACAATAACATCAGGCTGTGACAATTAGTAAGGAATGCAAAAGGAAAATGAGGTTCTGAATATGGGACAGACCATACTTTCGGTTGTGTTAAGAGTGTACCTTACACAGTATGAACATTGGAAAACATGAAAGTGAAAGAAATCAGAATGAATGCTGATTGAATGCAGGAAAAGGAAATATGAGTCCTGTATGAAAAAGTATTAAAAGATAGATTACTCTCTCAAACCAATGAATGGAAAGTGAGCATAAGCAAAGAGAATGTGGAAAGTGTTTAGAAGAAGATAAGAAAAGTATTATGTTACAGAGTGGCACAGAGGTATGTGCAGTTATGCTAATAGACAGTATGAAAATAAATAGTTGGTGGAATTAGGAAATGAAAAGGGCTGTGGGTCAAGTAAAATGTATTTAAGAGATTGATTGCTGTAAACATGAAAATGGCAGACCAATTTTGATTGGGCAAAAAATGGAAGTGGATAAAGAAGGCTAAATAAGGAGCCTTTAGCAGAGGGAATAGAATAGAAATAAGAATAAGAAGGGGATGAAATGATTTGGCATGACACTGAAGCAGGAGAATGATGAAAAAAGTATTTTTGTGATTTGTAATATGTATGCAGATGTGTATGTGTGTTTGTGTGTGTAGAAATTATCTGATCTTTTTTAATACAAGTTTTATTGATTTTTTATTTTATTTTTTTATTTTTTATTTTAATTAATTTTCCAATATTACAATAGTATCTTTAAAAAGCAACGTGGTGTCTGGGTTACAATAGTTCCATTTCAGACAAATACATATTATTACAAATCTCCAAATTGTTGTAACCAATATTTCCTCTCTCTTGTTTCCTTTAATAAATATTATCTCTTACCTAAATTAACATACTTCTCATTGCTATCCATCAGTCATTTAATAGTTTTCTTATATTTGTCAATACTTTGGTATATTTTATATTTTAACATTCCATCTTTAAGACATCAAACACCTTATATATTTTTCCAGCTTTAATTTTACATTGATATTAAAATTAAACATTTAAAGTTTCTCATTTTCATATTTCTAAATAACCTCCTTTCCCTTTACACAATTTTCTCCAATACCTAGTAATGTAAATACACTTCTTATTTATCTCATTTCCATATCAACAAGTTAGTAGTACAATATAAGAATGGTAGTCATTAGGATACCAATTGCAAGGAGGAGAAAGAAGAGGAGGACAATATAATATTCTTATTTCTCATTTATAGTTTCCACATATTGAAAATTAACTATTTTTTTCCATTTTCAACATTTAATACATCCTTTCAGGTCACTACATCCAAGCATATTAGTTACATTGTATCATTCTTAACATATATACAGTACATCTTAATCTTTTAAACTACCAGAGGCTGCTGGGAAAAGCTACAATACTGTGAGTTAAGAAGAAGGTGGGTGGAAGAGCAAAGTAGCTAAGCCCTTGCTGATTGGACCCTCTTTGCTTTTAAACTGCCAGAGGCTGCTGGGAAAAGCTACAGTACTGTGAGTTAAGAAGAAGGTGGGTGGAGGAGCAAAGTAGTGGCCCACGCGCCTAACAGCGCGCGAATCATATAACTAAAAATAAAAAATAGTGGTGGTACATTCAGGGCAAGTGCATCTGAGATTCCTTTCATCTCAGCATGTCTGGCTTAGTTCAGTGCAACACTTGTTTTGCTGCTGTCTTTCGCAGAACTCTTTTCAAACTGGGAAAATGTCCTATCTGTACACAAATCACTAGTCTACAAGGACAGATTATTTATCTTGGGTCTGTAATCTGTGCTCTTCAGGCAGAAATTAGGTGTTCAGTTCAGCCCTCCTACTCTACTGAGCCTCCGTGCTATCAGCCCCCTCTACCTCAAAGGTCCTGCAGGAGAAGGGCAGTGTGGAAAACCGTGGGATCTGGCAGGGTGAGAGCTGTGAACCATAAACCCAAAGCTTTCACTGTGTCCCTGCATAACAGATACAGTGCCCTTGCTGACCTTAACAGGGACATTAAGGAAACAGTTCAAGATAATTGTGATGATAACTCAAATAAGCAGGGGACCATGGTCCGAGATGAACTTGTTTTTGACAGGGAGAAGTGTGAATCAGGTATTACACATCGGTCATGCAAGAAAAGAAAGGTACCCAAAAAGAAAAGCCACCTTCTGGTTGGTGATTCAATTATAAGGGATGTAAGTTTAGGAAAGTGACATTGCCATAGGTGTATGCTATAGGCCTCCCAACCAAGCAGAGGAAATAGATGAACTTTTTGCTAGTCAGCTAACTAAGGTATGTAAGGAAGCACATCACAATAGTAATTGGGGACTTTAATTACCCTGATATCAACTGGGAAACAAACTCTGCACCAAGTGGAAGATCTAACAGATTCCTGACAAACTTAGCAGACAACTTTCTCTCCCAAAAAGTAGAGAAGGGAACTAGGGGATTAGCCATATTGGATTTAATTCTCACTAACAGAGATGAAATGATAGAAGGCGTTGAAGCCACAGGAACCTTGGGGGAAAGTGATCATGCAATATTGGAATTCAACGTTCTGGAAGTACAAGCAATAGAACACAGTCAAACTAGAGTCTTGGACTTTAAAAGAGCTAATTTCAATAAACTTAGAGAGACCTTAGGAAGAATTCCATGCATGAGAATCCTAAAGGGGAAAACAACTCAAGAAGCTTGGGAAATTTTGAAAAGTGAGAAAATAAAGGCCCAGTCTAGCACAATACCAACAAAGAAGAAAAATAACAGCTCTCAAAAGAAACCAGCATGGCTGCATAAAGAACTCTCTGATAAATTGAAAGATAAAAAGGACAAGTATAAGAAGTGGAAAGAGGGACACATAACTAAGGCAGAATATCATCAAATAGCCCGTTCCTGCAAAGATGAAGTGAGGGAAGGTAAGGCTCAAAATGAACTAAGGCTTGCGACCAAAGTCAAAAATAACAAAAAAAGCTTCTTTCAACTTATAAAAAACAAGAACAAAGTTAAGGAAATGATTGGTCCATTAGTGGGTGAAAGTGGCAAGAAGGTGACAAGCAACAGGGAGAAAGCAGAACTATTTAACTTGTTTTTTGCATCTGTCTTTACACAAAGGGAAAAAACAGTCCAACCTACCAAAAACAGTGCCATAAAAAACAGAATAGAAACGCAAGTTAAGATAGGCAAGAAAATGGTAAGCGAGCACCTGTCGAGCCTAGATGAGTTCAAATCACCAGGACCAGATGGATTACACCCCAAGGTTCTCAAGGAACTGGCAGATGTGATCTCAATACCACTGAACTATATTTTTCAAAGATCCTGGAGCACTGGGGAACTACCAGAGGACTGGAAGAGAGCTGATGTAGTTCCCATATTCAAAAAAGGGAAAAAAAATAGATCCAGGAAACTACAGACCTATCAGCCTGACCTCAATACCTGGGAAGATTCTGGAAAAGATAATCAAACAACAAATCAGCGAACAAAGTTATCACTAAAAGCCAACATGGGTTTGTCAAAAACAGATCGTGCCAGACAAACCTTATTGCATTCTTTGACCAAGTGACAAAACTAGTGGACCAGAGGAATGATGTAGATATAATTTACTTGGACTTCAGTAAGGTATTTGATAAAGTAGATCACAACCTACTACTTGATAAGATAGAAAAATGTGGGTTTGATAGCATCACCTCCAGATGGATTCGTAGCTGGCTGACAGGCCATACTCAGCATGTGGTCCTCAATGGAACTGCATCTACATGGAAGGAAGTGTGTAGTGGGGTGCCCCAGGGCTCTGTTCTGGGCCCAGTGCTCTTCAACATCTTCATCAACGATTTGGATGAGGGGATAGATGGGAAACTCCTCAAATTTGCAGACGACACCAAGCTGGCAGGAATAGCCAATACTCCAGAAGATAGGCTTAAGATACAGGAGGATCTGGACAGACTCGAACACTGGGCACTATCTAACAAAATGAAATTCAATGGTGAAAAAAGTAAGGTTCTACATTTAGGCAGGAAAATCAAATGCACAGGTATAGTATAGAGTGTACCTTGCTCGATAGTAGTAACTGTGAGAGGGATCTCGGAGTCCTAGTGGACAATCACTGAAATATGAACCAGCAGTGTGCTGCAGCTGCCAAAAAAGCCAACAAGCTGCATTAACAGAGGGATAGAATCAAGATCAAGTGAAGTACTAATACCACTTTACAATGCTTTGGTAAGGCCACACCTGGAATACTGCATCCAGTTTTGGTCACCACAATGTAAAAAAGATGTTGAGACTATAGAAAGAGTACAGAGAGGAGCAAAAAAGATGATTGGGGGACTGGAGGCTAAAACATATAGGGAACGGTTGCTGGAATTGGGTATGTGTAGTTTAATGAAGAGAAGGGTGAGGGGTGACATGATAGCAGTGATCCAATATCTCAGGGGCTGCCACAAAGCAGAGGGAGCCAAGCTATTCTCCAAAGCACCTGAAAGCAGGACAAGAAGCAATGGATGGAAACTAGTCAAGGAGAGAAGCAACCTAGAACTAAGGAGAAACTTCCTGACAGTTAGAATAATTAACCAGTGGAACAACCTGCCTCCAGAAGTGGTGAATGCTCCAACACTGGAAGTTTTTAAGAAGAGACTGGCCAGCCATTTGTCTGAAATGGTATAGGGTTTCCTGCCTTAGCAGGGGGTTGGACTAGATGACCTCCAAGGTCCCTTCCAACTGCTGCTACTTCTTCTTCTTCTTCTTCTTCTTCTTCTTCTTCTTCTTCTTCTTCTTCTTCTTCTTCTTCTTCTTCTTCTTCTTCTTCTTCTTCTTCTTCTTCTTCTTCTTCTTATTATTCTTATTCTTATTCTTATTATTATTATTATTATTATTATTATTATTATTATTATTATTATTATTATTATTATTATTATTCCATTTCATTTAAAGAGCTCAATATTTCAATGTTAATATTCATACATCTGTGTTTTGTTTGTTTTTTAATTAGTCAATATTATTATCTAGTCATCAAAATAATCTCTCATAATCCAAGTATAATCCTGTCTGTTTTGGTATTATCTATTTCAGGCCTCTTAAGTATGTCAATATTTCTTCAATATTATTCTTGCTTTCCTCCTTTGCCATGTCATTTTTCGCTTCTTTGCCTCAGGGTCATCAAAACATTCTTGTGTTATTATATCATATTGAAGTAGCCCTCCAGTCTCCATTTTTAAAGGATTGAGGGGTCTGTTAACAGCACCAAATCTTCTCATTATTTTCACCTCTTGATATAATTGTCCTGGACTGAATAAATTTTGTTCCACCTGTTTCTCACTTTGGTCTTCAAATGTCTGTTCTTGTTGAATAGTTAATTCTTCTGCCAATGTATTTGATTGTTCAATTTCTTCTGTTAAGTTCTGTTCTGATAAAAATATTAGTTGTAGTCACAGTTTGAAATTATCTGATCTTTTCAGACATTTAATCTGGAACTTCAAATGTAACCTGAGTCAGATGACTATCAACAATGAAAATGTACTGAAAATCATGGTGCATGATGGGAAAACACTACCAAGATAGAAATAGTACAAAATAATGTTACAATTTTTGCTGCACAAAAAATAAGAGGCAATCTGTTAAGTATGCTAGGGATTGCTCTTTGACCCATGCAACTCATGCAACTCATGTAGGTTGAAAAGCTACATTCATTAGTCATAGACCATCAGATAGCATAGAGGTATCAATTGCATATCACAATGGTTCTCCAATCTGGAGTAAGAGTCAGAAAAGATTTTCCTATACCATAATAAAGCATAGGTAAAGGTAAAGGTTCCCCCGCACATGCATGCTAGTCGTTTCCGACTGTAGGGGCTGGTGCTCATCTCCGTTTCAAAGCCGAAGAGCCAGCGCTTGTCTGAGGACGTCTCCGTGGTCATGTGGCCGGCATGACTAGATGCCAAAGGCGCATGGAACGCTGTTACCTTCCCACCGTAGCGGTCCCTATTTTTCTACTTGCATTTTTTACGTGCTTTCGAACTGCTAGGTTGGCAGAACCTGGGACGAGTAACAGGTGCTCACTCTGCTACGCGGCACTCGGGATTCGACCCGCCAAACTGCCGACCTTCCGATCGACAAGCTCAGCGTCCTAACCCACTGAGCCACCGCGTCCCTTTTTAATAAAGCATAGAAAAGTACAAACAATTCTTTTACTTCCCTGGAGTAATATACAAGTAGTTCTCACCTACCAAGTACAGTTGGGATGGAAACTCTGTTGCTAAGTGATGCAGTTGTACAGTGAAATGTCATGTGAACACATCATATTACAATGTTGGTTCCACCTGTTCATATTAAACAGATCATTGCAGATCATTAAGTACAACATCCTCTGACTGACTGCAACTTGTGATTTCCTGCTGACTTGCCCATTGACTTTGTTTGTCAGAAACTGGCTGTGAATATCACAAATAGCAATCATGGGACTGCAGGATGCTGAGACAGTGGTAAATGGGCACAGGTTGCCAAACACCCAAATCATGAGTGCATGACCATGAGGATTCAACAATAGCTACAATTTTGAGGATGGACTCAAATCTTCTTTTCTAGTCCCATTGTAACTTTAAACATTTATGAACGAGCAGTCAGTAAGTGAGCACTACCTATAAAATTTGCTGATTAGACCTTTCCAGGGGGGGAAACATACAAATTGATGCAAGGCAGTTTTAATTATACTTTTCTATCCCCCCCCCCGTTGAAGAAATGCTCCATTTTTTTCCTCCTTTGTGAGGAAAGGTTTCCCTGCAAAGTTTGAAAGAGAAGGAAAAGGGGGGATGGGGGATTTTATTCTCCTCCCCATTTGCAGAAATACTCCATTTTTCTTTCCCCTTCATGAAAAAAGGTTTCTCTGCAAAGTTTGAAAGGGAAGGGAAGAGACCACTGGGTGGTGTATTCCTACTATGAGGGGCTAAAAAGTGGCCTCCTACTGTCCCCCTTTCTCTGTGTGTCTCTCCCTTCCTCCTTCCCTCCTTGATTAGAATTGCCCTCCACATTTTGACATCAATAAATGATAAAAAGGCATAAGAGTACATCATAACCTAGCAATTTGATAATTGTATGCTATGGCACGTAAATAGTCAATAGGATTTCTATTGACATATTCACTGACAATCCCGGCAATGTGTTCATCTGCCATGTGGTACTTCTCAAGTTTCAGTGGAGGACTATGTGCATCTCTGCCTTTTTGGACCTCCCTCAGACTCTTGATGAATTTCCAAATGGTTGGATGGCACATAGATTCTGAGTGATTATTTGTATGGTCTTCTGCACCATGTGTGTTCGAACATATTCCACATGGCTATTGGGAATAAAGGTGGCTGTCTTCCTTGTCCTCTTCTGCCTGGACAACCTATGCAGTTGTCCTCAAACCAGTTCAGAACAGGCTGCAGCTCTCCTGCAGATGGTCTTCTAGAGCAGCAACATATTCTTCCAGATTTGGAACAGGGATGAATGCCAAGGCCACAACCATTTTTGCCTTCACAGCAAACTGCACATCATTGTTGAAGTCATGGGCAGCTCCAATTTTTTCTAAATGCTTCCTTATGTTCTGTGCAAGATGAAACAAACAGTCTTCTAAAGCAACTTCTGGGAAGCATTCTCTGATGGCATTCATAGCAGCCACTTCAAAATTGCAGTAAATGGAACGTGGGTAAGTGTTAGCCACCAGGTTTTTCATCAAGTGGAATAGTCTTTCATACATACTGTGTTTTTTGTTAGGCAGAAGTACATACAAAATAGGGCACACTCCTTCATACTTCTTTGCTAGGATAACCTGAGCAATTGCAAAAGTCCCATCCACATACCAGGTGTCTGATGACTGCAGAATGTAAACCCAAGTATTTCTGCCTAATATTAGGATCCTCCTAGGTCCATCTCCAAAAACACCCAGTAAGAATGGCTCTTCTATGCCTGGTGCTGGAGAGTAGATCTTGTATTCCTCAGGTAATACAAGGTCATCAAGGCTGCCTGGGCTGAAGGTGCTACTTGTATTTGGTTTCACCAACTCTGGATAATTTTTTGCACAGCTGTAATTTCTGATACGGGTTCAGGTTGGCCAGGCAAGTGTTGATAACTTGGAATGTCCCCTCCACTGTGTCTTAATCACACTGAGGATGTTGCAAAAGGACTTGTGCTTTGTGAGAATTTATTAATCTAAGTAAATGTAGAAGTTACATCCAGCGCTCATCATCCTTGCCTGCTCCATGTTGTGAACCCAGCCCCCAGGTTGCAGGGAAAACTCTCCTCACAAAAGAGAAAAACAAAAAACAAAACAGAGCATTTCTGCAAGTGGGGAGTGGGATAAATCCACCCCTTGCCTTTCAATTTTTACTCATTTTTCTGCTTCCTGTTTGCCAGCATGTCTCCAGGTGATTTCTGTTCTAGTGGGGCACAGAGTTGGCTCCATGGCCACATCCAAGGGGTTGCATCCACCTGGCCTTGCCCACCCAGCCACCCTGAGTCAGCTGCCCCAAGTCATCAGTGCAGAGCTGGCTGCACCTAATCCTTCATGTTGACTTGTCCATTCCCACCCATTCACGCCCACATGGCTGCTCTGAGTCATTATAGACCCTGCTAAAGTGGGACTAGAACTCACAGTCTCTCAGTTTCTAGCCTGGTGCCTTAACCACTAGACTAAACTGAGTCTCTAGTATTACTGTTGTTAAATATTACTGTATTTCTTCTTCTCATCTTTCTGCCAAGCAGTGTCCAATACAACTTTCCAGAGCTCTGAAAAGCAGCATTGTAATGGAACTTTTGGAGACTCAGAAGGGACAAATTTTTCATTGGTAAGAAGCAACCCATTATTTTGTTTGATTGGTTGGTTAGTAATTAGACTTCTATATTGCCCTTCTCACCAAGACAACTCTAGGTGGCTTACTGTGATGCAATTAAAATATCATATAAAACATTAACATGTTAAAAAAATAATTAAGAATCATGGAGTTAAAAATTAGATAATTCTTGATTAATTATTATGTAACTGCTTTTAAGATTTTAGGCTTTGATACCTCAGAGCTCATGCTTCCTCTGACATTAATCTAAGTTCCTCATATCTTAAGAAATGGATAAACCCAGACTATTTAAATACGTTTTCTTATCACATTCATCATTTGACTTCTTCAATCAGCTCATCTTCAGGTTTCTTCTATCAGTAGTAGAAGATGAAAGTTGCCAAGGTCAATGAGTTGTTTCTCAATTAACATTTCAAATTATGCTTCTAGGTGTGAGTCTCTCTGCTGTACTCTTAGCTGTCAGAACTGTTTGAAAGACTGTCAAGGAATAGCCTGCAGAGAATTACCTGACCTTAGGTGTCATTGATGATGTAAATGTATTTAAAGGTTCAGAGAGGCAAAAAGGAGGTTAGCAACTTCTTTCCCAAGCCCTGAATATGCCTGATGACAATAAATGACTTTAAGCACCAAGACGTTAAGCACATGTTTATAGCATAATAGCAGAATCATGAGGCTTTTTCCTCATCTACATATTAAGAATTAAAAGTAAAAAAAAACATACAGAAAAAGCTATTTTAAAGACTCAGTTACAGTAGCTGAGGTTGTATCCAAGGAAAATGGCTATGAGAATCATCTTCTTCTTCTTCTTCTTCTTCTTCTTCTTCTTCTTCTTCTTCTTCTTCTTCTTCTTCTTCTTCTTCTTCTTCTTCTTCTTCTTCTTCTTCTTCTTCTTCTTCTCCTCCTCCTCCTCCTCCTCCTCCTCCTCCTGCTCCTCCTCCTGCTCCTCCTCCTCCTCCTCCTCCTCCTCCTCCTCCTCCTCTTCTTCTTCTTCTTCTTCTTCTTCTTCTTCTTCTTCTTCTTCTTCTTCTTCTTCTTCTTCTTCTTCTTCTTCTTCTTCTTCTTCTTCTTCTTCTTCTTCTTCCTCCTCCTCCTCCTCCTCCCCCCTCCTCCTCCTCGTCTTTGAAGAAAGGTGGGGAGAAAGATAGACTTTGGTCTTTACATTGATTGCCAGTTCTTGCAGATATTACACAGCAAAAGGTGACAGTATAAATAGGAGACACACATCAGTCAGTTTGAACACCATGCCAACATAAATCTACAACTTGGCTTATATATTGATTTAAGGTATCATTTCATAGTTAGAAAGTTTTTCCTAATGTAAATTGCTGCCCTGAAATCACTGTTGTATCATCTCATGTTTTTCTCCTCCTCAGTCCTATAATCCCTTTTATTTTATCTTCTGGCAAGAACAGTCCAAGCATAACACAGAGAGAATGGCAAAAAAGGAAAGAAAAAAAAGGTGTGCATTTATGTCATAGAATGTGTATATTGTATTGTACAATCATTTTACTTTGAGGAAAATGAATTGCGTACATGTGCAATGCCTTCATAGAAGCCACTTTGAACAAATGAAGAGAAGCTTCCACTAGCCAGAACTGCTTCCTGGGGCTTTTTTAAATGGCAAACCTTTTTTAAGTGAAGAGCCCATTGAAAAATCTGCAAAGTATTCTTTCCAAAGTAGGTTTAGCTGAGAAAGAAGGCATTACCCTGAATTCCTTTCCAGGATTTACTTTATTGTTCTGGGGGGGGGAGGACCGGTGTGTGTTTGTGTGTGTGTGTGTGTGTGTGTGTGTGTATGTGTCTCCTACAGATCTACAGAACAACAGCTAATGACCTCTTTTACCGGTCTATCATAGAGCGTGTCCTCTCCTATGGTATTGTGGTTTGGTATGCTGGTCTGACAGCCGCGGACAGGAAAGTATTATTTATTTATTTATTTATTTTATTACATTTATATACCGCCCTTTCCCGAAGGACTCAGGGCGGTTTACAGGGTAATTAAAAAAAACCAAGATTACAAAAGTTAAAAACATTTTTTTTAAAAAAAAATATATTTGTCCCTGCATAAATAAAACCCCAGTTAAAATTAAGATTAATTCTCAGCCCGGGCCAGAGAGCTCGAAGAGCCAGGTCTTCAGGTCCCGGCGGAATGAACGGAGGTCGGGGGCAGTCCTCAGCTGCACTGGCAGCTGGTTTCAAAGGGCAGGCGCCCCCACTGAGAAGGCCCTATCCCTGGGTGTCGTCCGCCGGCAATCTTTTACCGGTGGCACCCTGAGAAGACCCTCCCTGTGGGAGCACACTGGACGAAGGGAACTTGATGCTGGCAGCAGGTGTTCCCTCAGATATCCCGGACC
Organism: Vipera berus; assembly: GCF_964194415.1. Classification (NCBI taxonomy): domain Eukaryota; kingdom Metazoa; phylum Chordata; class Lepidosauria; order Squamata; family Viperidae; genus Vipera; species Vipera berus. Next base: position 82,994,180 of record NC_138202.1, on the reverse strand, counting down.
CAAGCCATTTAGGGCTTTATAGGTCATCACCAGCACTTTGAAATACAGAGGGTAGTGAGCACAGCACAAGACATTGTGGGCTGTTCCCTGACACCACTGGATGACATCGCCAGGGCTTGTTGCCTTGGAAGAGTGAGGAAGATTCTCAGGGATGACTCACACCCTGGACGGTATCTCTTTACTCTACTACCATCCGGTAGGAGATACAGGAATATAGCCAGCTGTACCAACAGGCTGAAAAATAGCTTTTATCCGTGGGCTGTTAGGCTTTTAAATGGGACATAATCTTATGCAGAATTGACTTGGGAGACCGGTGTGTGGTGTAGTTGGTTCACATGGTGTGGTAGGATGGAGGGTTTGTTGTCACTGTGTGTTGGGGGGAGAGAGCACGGGGGAGGGGAGGCTCAGTTAATCTCAATGTACACATGTACTTGTGACAATAAAGGTTTATTAACTACCTATCACTCTGCAACTTGCCTGGCTCTGTATATCTTCCTGATGAGAGAATGCTCATGAAGAACAGTTTGTCTTGATAAAGAGCTGACCACTGAGGAAATTGTGTAAGATAACCTTAACTCAATTGTACAATTGGACATGCATTCATACTGCTTTTCCAACACATGGGTAAATAAGGGCAAAAACATTATGAGAAGTTCAATAAGTCCTTCCATTTTCAATACTATTGAAGCAGGATGATTTTAAAAAGGTAGAAGATGTTCTTTGACAAAATACCAGATTTTAATCTTCTGAGGCAAGCTTTCATGGCTGTCAAGGGGTTAAATTCTCATGTGTCTTGACATAAATCCTGACTTTCCTTGTTCAAAGTGTTTGAAAAAAGGAATCGGCAAAGGAAAAACACAGGGATATACCTGGAAACATGAACTCAATCCCTGAACATTTTACAAAGATGTTTAGAAGTTTGTGGGGTTTTTTTGTTTTTTTAAATGGTAGGATGGGGGAAAGAAACACCTTATTTAGTCTTCTCAGAATCCTATGTCTGTCCTATGACTGTGACATAGATCCAACAGACTAAAAACTGAAAACCAATATACAAACACCAGGCACTTAGAAGTTAAACCTAGCATGTAGGAAATTATAATATTTACTTCTATGCCTATTTTGATGTAGTTTAGAATTTAAATTGTTAAGTACATTGCTTAACTCTCTGCTAAAACCCACTAGCTTTTTATCAGCAGAAGACAATATGGTTGGAGTACATTTCTTTGAGGGACAGATTGTATTTATTGCCCACTGACTAAGGATAGATTGAGATGGGAATTTTCAGGATTCTTTGAGCTATGATTCATAGTGGTCGTTGTTCAACATTCCCAGTTTTTTTAATCTCACAAAACTAATATTAAATCTTGCTAGATACTTACCTCCTTCACATCACCTGCCTAAATGATGATGATGATGGGGATCTTGGAGGTCATCTATCCAGCCCCCTGCTCAGGCAGAAAACCCTAGTAAACAAAAGTAAACATTTAATTTAACATATCATTGCTTCAGTCCATGAATTCTAAAGATGAACTGTTTCTCCTTCTAGTACCTTGCATTTCTTTAGGAGACTGGTGGTGTTTCATTTTATCATTAATTCTGTAAAGGAATATTGCCTTCCTGTTCTCAGGAGATAAGGATATACAAATGGAATACTGTTAAGATTGATTCTAATGTTTAGTGCACACTGCTTTGGCATAAGGTTCATGTTTATGAAAGACCTGGTACCAGAATTTTTCAAAGGCATTGGAAATCCATTTTACTTTGTTGGTTTTAAGATCCTGGGATGAAACTAAGTGATAGGGATATTTTTTTATCTATATTTTAAAGGAATAATTGATGTGTCTATTAGTTCAGTCATGGATTCAGGTATCATTTGAAATTATTGGAAAGATAATTGCAAAGATATAGCAGTATACGGAAATATGATGAGAAGAAATTCAGAAGCTTATTTTATATGTGTATCCATATATATATATATATATATATATGGAAAAATATTATATTCATATTGTCTGATCTAAATATTCTTTTCTGCAATAGTAAACAATAAGGAATACAGTCATTCTTCATATTATGTTCCATGTTTGGTAATGAAGTAATCAGTTTAACATTCATCTTAAAAAAGTTTACACAAGCAAAAGATAAGCCAAATATGTGTGTTTTTTATTACCTCAGGAAAGAACTGTGGGTTCATTTGTTAGAGGAAAAACAGTATATGTGTTTCTGCTAATCATAACATTTGATTACCTAGGCTTGAAACACCACAATACTTTCCAGATGTCTTCTTTAAATAAGATACTGTTTTTCCTTAAATATCTCATCTTCTTTGTATTCAAAGTACTGCAGAATCTAAACAATAGGCCATATTTCTGAAGGAAGAGAAGACACACTACTAGGCACAAAGATAAACTTCACATTTTTTTCTCAACTGTTTTCAGTGTTAATGACATTCCTATTTACTTTTCACATGATCAGTCATGTTTTCCTTCTCCTTTTTTATTGATCTTTCATCAATAAATTAAGAGTAATTTCCACATTTTTTTTCTGGGAGGTCAGTGCTTGAGCTCTTTCATTATAGAGTCTAGAGTTTCTAAACTTTCATGACAGTATCTTGAGAACCGAGTCCTGATCTAGTTGACCTTCTGTAGAGTTTTAAAAATCTGACTCTCTTCAAACTTTGATCTTGGATTTCTGTGTTTGGATTTCTTTGGATTGGGTTAATGGTTCTTGTGGTTATTTTATTTAATGCTCTTGTAGGTATTGATATTGGTGTTCATATTGGTATTAGCTGCCCAAAGTCATATGTTGAGATGGTCAGGCATAAAAACCAAACAAATAAGAAAATAAATTTCCTCTGTTGAATTATTCATTTTCTTAGCCTAATCAGTACCAATTTCTAGCCTTGAATTTGAAATGCCCTACAATCTATTTAAATATCAATTTTTGATTTCATATTTTTCAGTTCTAAACTGACTACTGTATTGAAAGGAAAATGACCCTGAATTTAGGATGATCCACTTCAAAATTATAAATACAGACAAAAATCCTATGCCCAGGTTTGTTAGTCTTGTCAACACAGAGTTGCCATTTTCAGCTGAAATCAGTCCTAACAATATATACAAATGTGTGTATTTGTACATGTACAAAGATACACAGAGTATAAACACATATTAGAAGTCATCCTCAATTAAATAACAAAACCAGGAATGGAAGAAAAACTACCAGTGATTTATATCGAGTAGAACAACTAATTAAAATATATTGCCTATAAAATATGGTACCCTGTTTATGAACTAATTGATCATCTTACTGGATAAACTGACTATCTTCTCTGACACATATAAACTATTCTCTTACACAGAAATTCTTATACATATATCATCCAAGTAGAAAGAGAATATGGAACATAGAATAATAGAGTTGGAGGTCTTCTAGTCCAACCTGATCAAGTTCTCCTATATACCATTTCATACAAGTGATTGTCAAGTCACTTTTTGAAAGCCTCCAGTGATGGAGCACTCACAACTTCTGAAGGCAAGCTATTCCATTGGTTGATTATTCTCACCATTAGGAAATTTCTTCTTAGTTCTAGGCTGCTTCTCTCCTTGGTTAGTTTCCATCCATTGTTTCTTGTCCTGCCTTTTGGTGGTTTGGAAATTTTTTTGATTCCCTCATCTTTTTTGGAGCCTCTCAAATATTGGAATACTGCTATCATAACTCCCTTAGTCTTTCTTTTCAGTAAAAGAAGAGGTAGAATGGAGAAGAAAGGAGAAGAGAGGAGAAGGAAAAAAAAGGAAAAGGCTTTCCTTGGCAAGGAAGAAACTGCAAGAATTGACTTCTAATGATACTGAAACTCTAAGTAGATTTATTGCGGCAAAGTTAATGAAGCCATTGCAAGTAAATTATAGGGACTGCTGTGCATAACATACAAATTCTATTAACAGTGAGAACAAAGGCAGGATGAGAAAATAACAGGTATTAAATATCAAAAAGAAGTTTATAAACTGAGGGCATTTGCTGATGATTTTGGTTATATTCTTGCTAGACACAAAAACTAATATAGAATATTTGATAAGGAAATTAAATGAGTTTAGGGTTTTAGTGGGTTTTTAAATAAACAAACAGCAAACAACAATGCTTATTAAGAATATAACTTCACAAGATTGTGATATATTGAATAAAAAGTCTGGTTTTAGGGTTGAGAAAAAGGTGAAATATTTGGAGGTTATATTGACAAATACAAAACACAAAACTGTTTCAAAATAATTATGTGCCTTTCTGGAATGATTTAAAAAGGACGTTAAGATGGGATAAACTGCATTTATCACTATTGGGTAAAATGTCTGTAATTAATATGAAAGTCATATCAAAGATGCTTTTTTGTTTCAGACAATACCAATATTTGCAACTGACACACCATTTAAACAATGGCAGATTTTTAATTGTGAATTTAGGGATATGTTCATTTATGTTATGAAAGTTGTTTTTAATCTCATCATGATTTAAGAAAATTGTCATTTGAATCTGTCACAGTATTGCATATATTTTCTCCAGGAATGTATTTGCTTTGTCTTGAGTCATTATTCCTGTAGATCTCTGATGTTTCATGCTGGGGTCTTCAAGCGGAGGTGTTAGGTGTGGTTTTCTGTCACTTTTAGATAAATATACAACATCCATTTTGTCTCCCTCCTCTAAGTAGTCTTTCACCAGTGCCATAGTCTCTTTAATTAGCTTTATCAAACCAGCCCATCTTAAAATCCAAACAACCAAATATTGTATAGTTCTTGTCTTTATATATGTTTTTTGTAATCCTATACATTTCCAATTATCAAAGCACCACTGAAAAAAGTGTTTTGTAACAGTTCTTCTTTTCAGGGGTCTTATGATTATCAGCCAGCCAAGATTTCAGTCCAAAGTCTTTAACCAGCTGAAGGCTTTCCAGTAACTTCCCCTTTAGAAGTTTAACCAAAGGCCAAAGTTTTTTTTCCTCTGCAAACAGTTCTTAAACTTAAAAATGCAGCTCAGTGTGTTTATAATCTCAAAAGGTCAGCAGTTTCTAAATATATATAGTTTCACTCTGTATTAGATAGCCCAATGCTTTGTTCCCAGTTGTTGTTGTTGTTTTTTTTGCTATTTCTGGGTCCCTTGCCAAATTCTGAGTCAATGCAGCTAGAGCTTTCTTTAATCCTCCACTAGGTATCAGTAGCTGTTCATTTTCCAACTTTTAAAGCAAAGAGTTATTATTATTTTATTTTATTTCATCAATACTTTTTCAAGTATGAAATTTTAAGTTTTCTTAATTTTCAAATTTGTCCAGACTGTAGTATTTTTAACCTGATTTCAATATATTTTTGTTTTCCCATAAGAATGTAATTTGCTGGTTCTGTCTACGGGAGGGTGGGGGTGTAGTTCCCTCCCTTCTCATTTTGGGAGGATTTTTGCTTCTTGGAGATCTTTTCCAGGAAATCAGATACAAAATAGGAGAGAGAAGATTGAATTCCTCACCCAGTTTCAAGCACACTGTCCACCACTGTTCTGGTTGGTGCCTTTGGACTTTGGCTGCAAGTAGCTTGGGCTGGTCACCGAGGTGTGGCCAGCCTTTCTCCTGTTGGGTTAGAGGGCTTTCCCCAGATTGAGCAGGATGACCACCATTGTTCTGAGATCATTGGGACACCCCTCTTTCTTCATCGCCTCTCTGGAGTGACTTTAGACCCATGATGGTGAACTTATGGCATGTGTTCCAGACTGGGCATGCAGAGCCCTTTCTGTCGGCACACACACCACAGGGATGCTCCCCTCCCCCTCTCCACATCTGCATGACTAGTGGGAACTGAAAAGGGCAGGGAAACCAAATCCAGTAGCGCTCTCAAGGGAACAGCTGTGAGACCTGGGCTGGGAGAGGGAAACCTATAAAAACAGGTTTTGGCAGGAGTGTAGCGAGAGAGCAAGCAGATGGCCTTTGGAAGCAATGGTGGGTGTGAGTTTGGAGAAGACAAGTAGGATGCGGTGTCTGTTTGCACTTTGTGGAAGGCTAGTGGGGGAAGGAGGACATGTAAGTTTGGACTTTGGAGAAAGGGAGAGAGAGAGAGAGAGAGAGAGAGAGAGAGGAAGGAAGGAGGGGAGGGAGAAGGAAGGAAGGAAGGAAGGAAAGAAGGAAGGAAGGAAGGAAGGAAGGAAGGAAGGAAGGAAGGAAGGAAGGAAGGAAGGAAGGAAGGAAGGCCTGGCCTGCCAACACTGCTGGGCAGATACGTAACCAGGCCTGCACAGGTGAGGGGGGAGAGCAGCTGCCCCTAAACACCATGCTTGCCTCCCTTTGGGCTCCCTCAGCCTCTCCCCCCCTCCAGGCTGGGGCTGGTCAGATACCCCCCATGGGCTGCACTGTGCCTGTCCCTGGCAAGCCCTCCTCCTCCCTCCTCCTCCTCGTTCTGTGGACAGACTGTGGCTTACCGAGCTGGCAGGCACCTCTCCCTGCATGCGTTCTCAGGTGGAGGAGCCACGCAGCTGCAGCTCTCACTCTCCTTCAGCCTCCATTCGCCCAAGGCCCAAGCCGTACAGTACCAGACAAGTGGTAGGTGGGGAGGGACAAGTGGTATGTGGGGAGGGTGCTCCTGATGTCTGCAGGGGAAGAAGCAGTGAGGAGGCTCTGCACCCAGCCCATCCCAGCCCTGGTACAGCAACTGAGGCAGTAGTCCCATGTGTGTCTCCATGTGTGAGTGCACCCCACCCTGCCAGGCAAGTGGAACCATGGCATCTGCAGCAGAAGAATACAGGTGGACAGTAGAAGGCAAAAGGAGCAATGATCCTAGCACAGCCCCTCCCCACTCTCTTGCTCCCCCTCTCAGAAGAGCTGAGGGGCTCAGGAGCCTCCCCCCATGCCCACCAACCCCCCAGGGAAGAAAACCTTTGTGACACACTCTTCTGTTTTAACTTTTTTTCCTTGTTGCTTTTTGGGGTTTTTATCCTGCTTTTGTGAGATGGCAGCATTTATAGCTTCCCCCCTCCCCCCAAGCCATCAGCTGAGCAAGACACCCTCCTGCCAACTGCCCCACCCACCAGAGACCCCCTGGATCTCCCCCAACCCTGCCTGTTCCCCACAGGCATCCCTCCCCAGGATCAACATCGACCTGGCCACATCCACTCTGGCCACACCACCCAATCCTGCCATGACCACTGTAGCCATGTCCACCCAATGGGCCATGCCCACCCAGCACCTGGTGATACATAAATGGGTTTTGGGTTGCAGTTTCGGCATTCAGTCTCTAAAAGGTTCACCACCACTGCTTTAGACCCATTTACGGTCTCCCAGCAGGGCAAAACTAGCCATTGGGTGTGGACCTCCGCAATCCTCAGCTGTGCTCTATGGCGCAAAACCAGAAGTCTCAATATTCAAAACACTAAAAAAATGACAGTAAAAAATGAACAAATCAGAGGAAAATGACTTAAATATGAAAGCTACAAATGTCGAGAACTACAACTTCATACAAACAAAAGAAAATCTGCAAAATTTTGCTACAACAAAGGAAATAAAAAAGATGATTTCTCTTCCAGGACTTCAAAACAAACGAGGACAAAAAAGAAGATTTAATAAAATAGATTAAAGAGCCATCAGGAGAATCATTAAAATGTGGGAAACAAATATTCTACTTAATTTGTCTTTTTTATCTCCAACAATATCTACAAAAATGGCAAGCTAAACCTACTGATTTGGAAAGCAACCTGGCAAAAGAAGATTAGAATTAGATTTAAGAGATGTGATTCAACTTACCATATGGAACACTACATGACTAGACACCTGTTTGAATACGGTTAAAAAAATATAAGGTCTGGATATAAAGAGGCCCTATAGTAAGATTTCTAGATGTTGTATTATATGATTAAATACTTGTTTGAACACAGTCAAAGAAGAGACAAAGCTTGGACATAAAGGGGCCCTATAGTAAGAGGGATAAGATATATAAGTAATATTATATACTACTCAAAAAAATAAAGGGAACACTTAAACAACACAATGTACTGTATTTAATAGTAGGATGTCTTATCTTGTGTTCCCTTTATTTTTTGAGCAGTATATTTCTATAATATATGAAATGTAAAAATATTTAAAAAGGTAAAGATTCCCCCGCACATGCATGCTAATCATTTCTGACTCTAGGGGCCGGTGCTCATCTCCATTTCAAAGCCGAAGAGCCAGTGCTTGTCCGAGGACGTCTCCATGGTCATGTGGCCAGCATGACTAGATGCCAAAGGTGCATGGAACGCTGTGGCTCAGTGGGTTAGGACGCTGAGCCTGTCAATCAGAAGGTCGGCAGTTTGGCGACTTGAATCTCAAGGGCTGCGTAACAGAGTGAGCGCCTGTTACTCGTCCCAGCTTCTGCCAACTTAGCAGTCCAAAAGCACATAAAAAAATGCAAGTAGAAAAATAGGGACCACTACGGTGGGAAGGTAACAGTGTAAAAATATTGAGATGGTGTATTTGAATGAAAAGTTTGGATATTCAAAGATAATAAATTCTGAGAGAATTATGACTGATAAGAGTGGTTTTAATACCGAGGTGAAATTAAGCTTAAATTAGAATCCTGAAAACAGGACATATAATGACTTAATAAGATGACTTCTATAAATACAATTGAAACATAAGCTGATTAGAAAATATGTTATATGTTGATGTTATTGTTATATGTATAAATAATTGAAAAAATGTTTATACCCAACTCTGTAAGTATTGAAAGTATTAAGAATTAGGACTTCTGGTTCCTGTTTTCCAGCGGAGCAGTCGGAAGATTCAAAATGCCGAACCCTTCGGCTGAAATTTCTTTTTGTTGGGGAGCCTAAGGGGCCAGAATCCACCCTGAAGGGGTGGAATGAAGGAACAAAATCCCAGGGACTTAGGAGAGACGGCAGTCTCCCCAAACAGTCCAGGAGAAGCCTCCCAGAAACTTTTTCTAGGCATGCGCACAAAACAGTCTAAAACCATATCATAGCTGGACATATGAGATTCACTATGGTTACATGATAAGATAATAACACAGGTGCAGAGCAGAAAGAGATGTACAAGCAGAAATGAACTTTCCGGACGAACTGAAAAAAACATGCAGTGACATCCCCTTCTTTCGTCAGCAAAGTGAAGACTCAGGTAAGGCACATCTTCTCATGCAGATACTATGTTGGGCTGTAGGAAGTGGCTTGTTCAAAATATCAGCAATTTGGTCACGTGTAGGCACATACTGTAATGTCACAAAACCCTGTTTAACTGCTTGTCTTATGTTTTGATAACGGATGGTTACATGATAAGATAATAACACAGGTGCAGAGCAGAAAGAGATGTACAATTATAAATCAACTTTCCGGACAAACTGAAAAAAACGTGCAGTGACAAAGCTAGGAAGCAACCAAGAAATCAAATTACTGCCCTTGCTTTGCAGAGCTGCAGGAAAGGGACTCCCTGAGAACCTAACCATTCCCATAAGTCACGGGTCTTCAAACTTGGCCCTTTTATGACTTGTGGACTTCAACTTCCAGAATTCCTCAGCCAGCCATGCTGGCTGAGGAATTCTGGGAGTTGAAGTCCACAAGTCATAAAAGAGCCAAGTTTGAAGACCCCTGTCATAAGTAGTGGATAGTAACAGGACAAGGTGAACTTGGTGTTTTTTCCTGTTGCTTCACTAAATATATCCATCTATTTGTTTCCTTAGATTCCACTGACAATGGCAACACCTTTTAAGAAGAGGAGCAGTTTGCAGAAATTCACAGTGGCTTGAAAGAATGAGGTCTGTTGCATGGTGCAAAATTTTTATACGCATGCCAAGGTTCATTTGAGATTTGACAAGTATGATCCATTAAATCTAGATATATTAAGCCTTGTGATACAAGGAATTAAAGCTCAAGTCTGTGGGCTAAACCCAGAAAGCTAATAACCTGGGGCACAAGAGCCTTAGAAGAGTACAAATTGTAGAATAATTTAGTTAGATCTTGCTATTCTAGGTAATCTAATATAGGGGTCCCCAACTCCCAGGCCATGGCCCACTATCAGGCAGTGGCCTATTCAGAACCAGGCCATGTAAGACACAGCCCAGTGTGCATGCACATGAACAGCTCAACTCGCATGTGGGTGCAGCTCAACTTACGTGAGTGGCAGGCTGGCACACACGCACATGCATGCACAGCTCCTAGACCACCTCTGACATGAGTTAAACTGTATGTGCAAGCCATGCATGGGCCACTTGCCCTGTTCCCCTCCCCAGCCAGGTGGCCAAGCAGCAAAGGTGGGGAACCACTGATCTAATAGTCACTATAAAAGTTTATTCCTTTTTAAAATCTAGGTTTAAGCAACATGGTCTTAACTCATTCCAGATTCAGACAGATCAAAGCATTTTAAAGTTCTGGAAACCATATCAATTTGTTGCTAATTTTGACTCTTTGTCACCTTTTAGAGCAAGGTGATTTATAGTGAATATAACAGATTGGAGTTCTGCTCACAGTGTCAATCTGAAACTGGAAAGAGAGATTACATGCTGGCTTTCTCATCAGGACAGCTTGGCTGGGTTTCTATTTGCTTCCTACTGTCTTAATTAAATCTGCCTAGAATTTATTTATTTATTTTTTTTTTTGAAAAAGCATGGTTTTCTGCAGGCAGGACTGTTTGGGAATCAGAGACACAGAAATCGGAATTGACATGAAACAATACAAGTGACATAGAATGTAACATTATATATAATTTCAAACATGAAACCATAATATGTCTATATATTTTAAATTCCCCAGTTTAATTTAAAAACAGTTTAGTGGTGCTACTGAACCTAGGCAGCATAAACAGAAGCTTCTTTTGATAATCTGAATGTTTACTCTTGAAAATTAGAGCACAACCATTTATCAGGTTTTGTTTCAAGGCTATAATCAGTTTGAGATGTTCTAAAAAAAAATCTAAGGTAATTTAGCATGGCTGAATGTCAATCAAGTCTGGGCAAAACACAAGTCAAGGTGCTAATGAACATGTGAAATATGCATATGCTGCAATATTATGAGAACTACAAATAATTATCTATCCAATGTGTAACAGTCATTTCAATACAAAATTTATGCACATGTGCTATTCAATCTTCATGCACTGTGTTTCCCCAAAAATAAGACCCAACTGGAAAATAAGCCATAGTGTTCTGACCCAGCTCCCCAAACACAACAGATGTGCCAAATAGTCTCTAACACTTCTTTTATTTCAGAAACACCAGCAGTTTCACAAAGCCTCCAAAAAATGGAGTTTACTCCCTTTTCCCCTGTAGGGGTCTCCCAATACCCAGAGTTACTCTCAGTCTCACCAAGCTTGCAGCCAAAAACCCTTCAAGCAAGCTGGCTATTTTTCAACCGAAGATATGCCCACACTCAGAAGGCACTCAGTCTCCCAGTGCCAAAATTCCAGTTAGAAGTGTCAGGAGTTCCAAAATACAAGTGGCTGGCCAGCAGGAAGACGAATAGTTGTCTGCCACACCTATTCATCTCCACCCCTTTTATCCACAATTGAGGGTGGGTCTCCATTAGCAGTGGTGATTCTACCACCCCACAGCCTCTTGCTGTTCTCCTCTTCTCAGCTTCTGCCCTGCACTGGGCCGGGCACCCATTCCTGTGCGTCCTCATCTGAATCGGTTGCTGAGCCCTCCGGTGGCCAACAGGCCAAAACACATAGCATGATTTTTCAGGATGCTTGTAATATAAGCACCACCCCAAGAATAAGCCCCAGTTAAGATCATCTGCCAGATGGATGCATTTAATATCGTATTTTGCCCAAAATAAGACCTAATGTGTGTTTTGGAGCAAAAAATAATATAAGACCTGGTCCTATTTTCAGGGAAATACATGTTCCTGTGCTATTTATTTATTTATAGAAATTAGAGCCACTTTGGTGTATTGTTGAAGGCACCAGGCTAGAAACAGAGACTGACCCACTTTAGGCACAAAACCAGCTGTGTGACCTTGGGACACTTACTCTCTCTCAGCTGTAGCAAGCAGGCAAGGATAAACCACTTCCAAGATCTTGCCAAGAAAACTGCAGAGACTAGTTGAGGTAGTTGCCAAGAATCAATTCTCACTTGAAGGAACAAATACAAAAGAACTTTGTACAGCTAAATACAAGTGAATATTTCTAGAATGCATTCATTCATATAATACCAAAATAAACTAAAGCATGGCTTGCTGTTTAGTTATGCAGCATCTTAATATGCATTACCATTACACTCATAACCCTTATTAAAATACTATAAAGCAAGCTAGTATTAGCCTGATACAGTGAATGTTGGCTTTGGAAGAAGAGACAATAGATTGTTCAATTCCATGTGAAGTGTTTGCCATAATCCCCATCGTCACAGACAGACAGACAGACAGACAGACAGACACACACACACACACACACACACACACAAATACACACACACACACAGACAACTTGAATCTAAACTTTCTAGCTAAAAACTACTGGCCACAACAATACAATAGTGCTTCTCTATTGTTTTTGTTTCAAACAACATGTAGCCTTGTCTAATGGCAGCAACCCAAACCCAATTGGAGTATTGAAATTATGAAAGATATTGAATGATTCCAACTAAGATAAAATGATGTCCATATTACTGTATTTTAATTAGTTTTTCCCTTACATTTTTTGAAGAGAAAAACTGTTTTATGTCTGGATGAAATAATATTTAAATAAATATGTATAATGGTAGTGATATCTGAAAATGCACTCTCTCTCAGCAAAACCCACCCCACTAGGTGAGCATTTTGGGGAAAGAGGAAGCAGGCTATTATGCATATTTGCCTCCTTGAGTTACATATAAAAAATGGTAGCATATAATAATAACAATTTTCAGAACCCAGTAATGGCTTCAGACAATATAATGAAATAATGCCAATGATAAACAATAATAAAATCCAATAAGTCTGCAGAGGAAAGAAAGAAAGAAAGAAAGAAAGAAAGAAAGAAAGAAAGAAAGAAAGAAAGAAAGAAAGAAAGAAAGAAAGAAAGAAAGAAAGAAAGAAAGAAAGAAAGAAAAGAAAGAAAGAAAGAAGGAAGGAAGGAAGGAAGGAAGGAAGGAAGGAAGGAAGGAAGGAAGGAAGGAAGGAAGGAAGGAAGGACTTCATATACATGGATAAAGGAAGTGTATAATGTTTGAACACATTGGAGCAAAAATCAAAGGACTGGATTGTAAAAAAAATATTGTTGCTATTGCTAAAACCTTCTTAAACTTTAGCAATATGTTTGATTGCTCTGATATAGATCAAGACACTTCTGGTTATTGTTACCTTCAAAAATAGACAATTGAAGATAGACAAGTCCAATCCATCTCATAAGATTAATTGAAATATATTGTTTTGAACTATGTAAATTAATATTAGTGATAGTTAAAGTTATTTGGGAAATAAAACAGTAGTGAGGATTTGTTTTATTTTATTATTTTATTTAATTTCTAACCAAATATTTATTAAGACAGTCAGCTTCCCCTATAGGAACATGGTTGTATAGATGAGTGTTTATGACCTTGAACACATTTCAATTTCCTTTAACAACCTTTACTCTCAGTCAGTTTTTTGTTTCTTCATCATTTCAAAAACGGAACATACTCAAGGTCACAAACACCATCTAAAAAGTTGCTAGAATAATTAATAATTGGCTTCTAAAGTCAAAGATAATCAGCAGACTATAATTTAATAATCAGGCACCTGCTCACATATTTGATCATACAACATGATGATAAAAAAATCCTACAGATGTAACAAAATTGGGAATTTCAAAAAGAAGCTTAGTGTACTCAGAATCTTACAGAAGACTGCAATAACTATCAAAATTGTATTCCAGAAGCAATATTTCATGGTCCCTTGAGTATAACTATTGAAGACTGCTATGGTGGGGTAAAAACAGGCCCTTTATTTACTTCATTCCAACCTGCAGACCTTCTAAAGAGATGAGAAAGATTTACAAGTGATTCATTCAGGTAATTTCCCTTTCAGGACTCCCTCTTGACTTTCATCACTTGGATTTGAGAGTTACCAGGTTTTTGAATTTAATTTAATGTTCTTTCTCATCCTGATGGGCTGAGATTTTACTCATCAATAATATTGAATGGTCACTGCACAATCACATTTTTTAAACCCTAACCCCAATGGCCAGTTTTGTTAGACATTTAGCATTTAAGTTGAAAAAGCTGAAGTACTGTTGCGTGATATGAGCATAACCAGTTAACAACCACTGCCCTTTTAGAGCCAAAGGCAAAGAAAGTGGATTAAGTTTTCTTTTTAAGCTGAATTAGGATACAAAAAAATGCATTTTTTAACTTATTTAGTAAAAATTGTAGAGTCCCTTACTGTTTTGTTGTGATAATGCTAAATTATAGGAACACTTTTTATATGTTAGTTTAATCTTAGCCTTCATGGTAACACTAAAATGAATGAATGATCAACATCATCACCCCAAAATGGTCAACATTTCCGAATTACTGGGAGCTGATTGCAGTAGAAAAGAAGGGAAATTAAATTTTAAAAAACATATCAATCACAGCAGTGACTTTACAATCTCTATATCAATAGAGTAATATATTCTATTTCACTTCATGTACGTATTCTGAAAGGATAGCTAAAAGACCATCCTTAGGCTTATAAAAATCCAAAAATAAGGAAGATATCACATTTTGCTCTTTCTCAACAAGAATTACAGAATTATAGAATAACAGATTTGGAAGGATCCTTGGAAGTCTCCCCTACTCAAGAAGGACACTCTATACCATTCCAAATTGCAGAGATATACCAGATATAAACAATGGCAATCATAAATTGATGGCATCATTTAAGCACCTAAGATAAATGGTAGACTAGTTTGAACTTGAGTCATTCAACTGCAATGACATGCATATGATTAATTAGCTAAGCAACCTAACAAGAGATGAAGAGGGCCAAAGGTGGGTGGGGGAAGATTTTTTTAAAATTATTCTTATATTTTAATCATTATCTTTTTCTGAAATCCAACATTAAAAAATTCAAAAAGTGCCCAGGAATAAAATGGAAGTCATTCTGAACTTCCATTGTGTAAAAATAATTCCACGAAGTCTTTGAAAAAACAAATTAAGGGGAAACGACTTGGAAGTATTTAGTGGAAAAGAAAATACTGATGACCTCGAAGAAGGAAATGTCATAACCAGTCACTAAGCTGCTTTTCTTTGAGGGCAAGATTGCTAGAGGTGGTGAAATGAGGGCACCATGATCACATACTAGATCAGATTGACAGTTTGCATTTTGTCAAAGGTCCACCTCAAAAACTATTTTCTTTAGTATAAAATAGCTTAAAGGGACATAAGCTAACTCTCCAGTGGAGGTGTCACTTTGTTGAAAGTGATCAATGATTTGGAGAAGGGGAAGCCTGGACAGTTGAAGGCCCTGGAGCATACTAACCTGAAGAGAAAACACATTCATGGTTTTGATAAAAAAGACCAGCTATGTTTAACCTTGACACGTACTTTTCTACTTAATGCACTATGTACTTCTTCTTGGCAATATATTTATCTTGTGCCTTGAGGTTCAGTGGACTAAAGGAAATACTTTAGCAAATATTTAAAGAGTTTTCTCCCTAAAATCATTGAACATTTCTATATTAGAATGCCCTATTGCTTTGTTGTTATTATCCCAGAGCACATTATTGATGATAAGCCTCCAGCCTGTTTTTGGAGCAGAATCTAGGGCATGGGTCTGTTTTACAAGTTCTCATTTTTTTTTAAATTCTCTGTTTTACTGAGACTGATTATGTTTTAAAGATGATGCAGATGATAAATTGTGTTATGTATGGTTTCAGTTCTATAATATTTATTGTGACAGATTTGGAGTTTGATAAATGGATGATATGTAAGCTATTTTAATACATACATGCATATGTCTAAAGGGGAGAAAAAGAAGGAACTGTATGTTTAATCAGCATGAGGGACTGAAGAGAAATATGGCAACAACCTTTAGACATATAGAGGGCTGTCATATGGAGAAGACATTGATGTTGTCATAGAAGAGGAATTTGTTCTGTTGTTCCATAGAATCTGATCTGATCTGATGGGATGAAATCAGATTCTTTAGGAAGAATTATGTAATGTTATAATGAAATGGTTTGCCTCATGGGACAATATGTTCTTCTTTACTGGAGATTTTCAAATAGGAGCTGGATAGGTGCTTCATTGCAGGAAATATAAAGTTGACACTGTGACTTCTGAGATGATTCCAAACTCCATGGTTCTGGGATTCTTCTATTTCATCCATTTCCCCTCATCTTCCTATAAAGAAGACATGCTGGTTTAGAAACCACTGTAAAGTCTGCAGAACTGCTAGCTTCATGCTTAAGTTGAATAAACTGTCAAGAGGTAAATCAAGATGGCTTATTTGTATGCTAAAACTGTAACTGAGCTTATCCAAAGTAAAAAAAAAAAGAGATCCACATTAGAAAAGAGAACTGATCATCTGAGCATTATTAAACCATGTGTCATTCTGCGTCATTCAAGTTGCATCAACTTTTTCAGCACATCCAAAGAGGGTGTGTAGGAAAAATCTGAGCACGTACAATTGTATGTTAACTGGCTTCATATAAACAAGAACTGTGAAAGCCTAGCATATAAACCAGGATTTGAATAATGAAATGTTTGAATAAATTTGTTGAAAGCTTTTGCTATGCACAGCACACGTGTTTGTGGTTGTTGTTTTTCTAAGGGAAAATAATATGGCTTGAATGATGTCAACAGATGAAACACTTACCAAGAGTTGAATGACTTAGTCTAGAATTAATACAAAATGAGTTTTAAGTAAGTTATGCCCCCTAGAAATAGATTCAGCCTTACTGAATATGTTATTTTCATACAAATATCTGAAATTAGATTACATTTTTTTTTTATTCCATTTATATCCCGCCCTTCTCCGAAGACTCAGGGCGGCTTACAAGCTTAGCAGTATTTTGTACATCCCTAATATACCCAGTGAATTAAGTGAACATTGCACAAAATGTGCAAAGAGACGTTTGTGCATCTTAAAATTCAGGTTTTTGGTCAGGTTCCGGAGATGACACCAAACACTTTTGTTTGCCTCCTTAACATAACAAATATTGTGTTACCTCTGCAATGTGAATCATCTTACTGAGCTGAAGCTAAGCTGCTTCACACAGGTCTAGAACAGAACCAGTGATCTAGAGTTCTGTAGAATCACAGATGACTCCAGAAAGGATCACATCCATTTTCTTTCTATTACAACTGTGTACATGCATGCCTACACAACACACACACACAAACACACACAAAGTACACACACATTTTATAGGATTATGGCTGCTTGAAAAAAAATCTAAAATGTATCATGGAGAAATGGTAGAAAAAATAGAAGCAGCAATATCGTTTCTTCTAACCTCTACACAGAAGCTTTTGATGGATCAAAGAAAACATCTTCAACCAGGAGTGTTTCCTCAATTGAAGGGTCCTATTCAGTTACAGACAAGTCCTCTTAGATTTATAATTAATAACCATTTTGTATAATAGTATCAGGAAGTGCCCTTAAGATGTTGACTGTAGGGAATACTGTATAGGAAGTCCTCTTCCTTTAGATTTATTGCAGGTAAGACCAAATTAAACCTTATGAAGAAATGAGATCAACAAGCTGAATTCCATGCCAAACAATTGTTTTTATTTTCACTTTGATCTCCTAAGCTACCTTCCATTAAGAAAAAATCTATTCTATAAAATCTATTTATTCCAATAGGTGGGAAACTGAAGTTGATACCAACAGAAACCCCCCCATGCAGACTGTATAGTTTTTTTTAATCTTTGCACTGAAACAACAGGTGGCAATTTTATTTTGCTAGGGCAACTATTTCACATCCCCTGTTAGTTTAACTGCCTTTCCAGAGCTATTATTTTAATACAATTGGCTTGTATGAGTCTTTAAAGGCTTCCCTAATGGGCTATCCAAAAGCACTGATTTTAACTTGATGACAACAATTATTTAGGTCTGAAAGGCTGTTGAGTGCCTTGGAATCAAAATGAGTTAGCAGTTTTCACCAGCTTCACAATGCCAGCCATTGCTGACATAGTGAGAAATAAACTGTTTTTTCCTGTTTTTCTCCATCCTTTCCCTATTACCAGGCTTGGAGAGAGCTAGTGTTGTTCTACCTCCTGCTAGTTGTTCTGGAAACAATTCTGAGAGCATTAAAATAATAGAGACTTATAAATATTTAAATTTCACAGTTTCTCTTATTTGTCTTTGACAATATTAGTTCAAGTGAAAGCTTGGCAAAGACATGGGTAATATTTCCCAGCCTACTGAAAATAGTCAAACAATTAAAATGGGAACTAAAACTTTTGAACATCATCTCATATTTCAAAAATGAACATTTTTTTTTCTGCTCAGCTCTGCATTCCCTTAAGAAATGTTAGAAACTATGTGGTAAGCACTCTGAAAAAAAGTAGGAGAGACTTCTGGTTTGCCGAGCCAGTTGGCATGGACGTCTAGAGGATGGCTCTTGTCTTCCACATCCAGTTTCGCATCTCTGGGGGGTCCTAAAAGGGCCAAAGAGTCACCCTGGATGGGCGACCAGACAGAAGGGGCTTTTGCAGAAACATGGGGGAGCCGCAACCGCCACCCCCCCCGTTAGTGCCTGCATTCCCTTTGAACCGGCGGATGAAAAACCAGCCATAATAATATGGCCAGTTACTAGGCTGCAGACAGCTGAAGTCAAATTTACCATCAGGCAACATTAAAGCAGCATGGAAAAGATGGGGGTAAGATTCCTCTCTTATACCTTAATCTTCTTCTTTTCACCTAAATAAGCTGCTAAGTACCTTCCCCCCTGTGGAGAGGGAGGGGGGAATTCAACCCTCCCTTCAAACAAGCGGCGAGCAAGCTCAGAGGTGTTTTTCTTTTTTTCTTTAAACGTTGAAAAAAGAAACGGACTAGAAAAAACAATTTTCAAAGTGTTTGGGGACACCCAGTGGCTAATCCTGAAATTGCAATCAGACTTTCTTTAAAAAAAAATAAGAAAACATTTAAGAAAAATAAGATAAGATTAACCTCGAACACCAGATGTGAAACTCCACCATGGAAGAGTTTCAAAAACAAATCTATGCTATGTGGGAAATATCCTACCAAACTTATCAGTTCCTTTCTGCAGCTGGTGATGAAATAAGAGTTTTTGGAAAAGAAATAGAAAGTATGTCAAAGAGACAAACTCAGTTTTTGACTACAACCAATATTTTATTGGGACAGAATTTAACAGAAGAATCAAATACATTGGCAGAAGAATTAACTACTCAACAAACACAGATTTTCGAAGACAAAAATGAGAAACAGATGGAACAAAATTTATTCAGCCCAGTACAACTATATCAAGAGGTAAAAATAATGAGAAGATTTGGTGTTGTTAACAGACCCCTCAATCCTTCAAAAACGGAGACTGGAGGGCTACTTAAATATGATACAACAATACAAGAATGCTTTGATGACCCTGAGGCAAAGAAGCAAAAAATGATATGGCAAAGGAAGAAAGCAAGCATAAGATTGAAGAAATATGGACATACTTAAGAGGCCTGAAATAGATAACACCAAAATAGATAGGATTGTACTTGGATTATGAGAGATTGCTGTGATGAGTAGATAAAAATATTGACTAATTTAAAAAACAAAAACAAAATACAGATGTATGAATACTAACATTGAAATACTGAATCCTTTAAATGAAATGGATTAAGATGTATATATGTTAAGAATGATACAATGTAATTAATATACTTGGATGTAGTAACATGAAAAGACGTGTTAAATGTTGAAACGGAGAAATTTTGGTGAACTTTCAAGATGTGGAAATTATCATCTGGTAATCCCACATTGTTCTGTCTTACCAAGAAGTAGGCTGTGGTCTACTTTATGAAATGCCTTACTGAAATATAAGTATAGTATATTCACAGCATTTTGAGTTTTATAAGTTTTAGCTCATTCTGAGACTTAGCTTTGCTAATTGTGTCTTTACAGATTTGGGCTATCATCTGGTATCCTGTTTAAGTTACAAGCCCCCGACCTTCTTTCGTTTCGCCGGGACCTACAAACTTGGTTATTTGATTTATCTGGCCTGGACTGAGGGGTTTTAATTTTTAAACTTTTAAATTTTTAAACTTTGGGCTACTAATTGTTATTTAATCTTATTTTAATTCTATTTTAACTCTTATTTTGTCTTTTAGCTTTGCCCTGTAAACCACCCTGAGTCCTTCGGGAATAGGGCGGTATATAAAACTAAATAAATAAATAAATAAATAAATAAATAAATAAATAATAAATGATAAGAATATTATATTGTCCTCCTCCTATTCCTCCTCCCTGCAATTGGTATTCTAATGATTACCATTGTCATATTGTACTACTAACTTGTCGATATGAAAATGAGATAAATAAGAAGTGTATTTACATTACTAGGTATTGGAGAAAACTGTGTAAAGGGAAAGGAGGTTATTTACAAATATGAAAATGAGAAACTTTAAATGTTTAATCTTAATATTAATGTAAAATTAAAACTGGAAAAAATATATAAGGTGTTTTGATATCTTAAAAATGGAATGTTAAAATATAAAATATACTAAGGTATTGATAAATATAAGAAAACTATTAAATGACTGATGGATAGCAATGAAAAGTATGTTAATTTAGATGAGAGATAATATGTATTAAAGGAAATAAGAGAGAGGGAATTTTAGTTACAACAACTTGGAGATCTGTAATAATTTGTCTGAAATGGAACTATTGTAACCCAGACACCACGTTGCTTTTTAAAGATATTATTGTAATAGTGGAAAATTAATTTTTAAAAAAAGGAAGTAGGGGAAAAGATAACAGCCAAAGGTGGTTAGAATTATGTCTCTCTAAAGTCTCCTTTTTGTGTTTCTGATATTCTTAGCAGCCTATTTTTTCCTCCATTTTCCCTCTGATTTTTTCTTCTTTTCTTTGCCAAGCAGCAAGCTACACAAAACGGAAGCACTGTTCTAAATATTGAGGAATTTTAAAGTGGCAGAGTATTCAACACTTATTTATTTCAAATTAAACCAATAAATGCAATACAAATTGCTACCAACTAAGTGGACATAAAATATAAAATATGCAACCCTGTGATCTTTTTATTCTATTTTGGGAGTACTGAATAATTTTATTTTCAGAAATTGCCTTTTCAGACCAGAAGCAATTTATTAAACATTTCTGGGAATGACAAAAGTGTGCAATAATTCAGCAAATCTGTAAACACTTTTCATCCGCTGTATACCCAATTTTTCTTTCCCCCCCCCCACCAAATATACAGAAAGAGTCCCAACAATGTAAATTAAATAATAGCTGCAATCTATCTCTTGATTACTTTCTTGTTTTAGATATGTAGTTTCTCCTTCCTCAAGCTGATAAACAGAAATGTCCAAAAGTATCAATGTTAAGTATTCAAAAACATGAAATTCCATTTCCAAAGTACATATGATGGAAGTTTCTATGATGCAACAATTTTTGTAAAGGCTCAACTATTTGCTTTTTATTTCATAGATCTAGACATGCTCTTGTGACAAATGAAATACTCTGTATGTGTGTGTGTGTGTGCAACTGTATGTATGCTGTGAAGTTTCAGAGCTGAAAAAGATTCAGAATGACCTTTACTGCTGATTCCTGCCTCATGCCTGGAAGCACTCAGCAGATAGTTTATTTGGAGTAGAATGGGTTGTAGCAGATTAGCCTATGTAACTGACTCACTACCTCCGAGATATCACAATTACTGTACTTCCAATAGTGCAGTTACTAAAATGCCTGTGGGCTGAAACCTGATGCTATATCCGTTCCTATGCAGCAAAATATGTATTTAAGAGTTTCTGACTCTTTCTCAACTATTTTGTCCCTGTAACACATATGCCACACAAACACACAAACACACAGCGAGACAGAGAACCCTCTGTGTGTGTGTTTGATATCCTCTATTTTTTTTCCTCAACAGTAGAAAAGGGGCAAAAAACTGTTACTAGAGGCCTGAACTGAGGCCTATTTAAAATATGGCTGAAATTACTATAATGCTTTTGAAGGAATTTTATTATGTTTAAGGTTGAGGTTACTAATATTGATATTAGTAGTGATACTTTGTAATCATCTTTGTTTATGTGCAAGCAGTTTTGTAGGTGCTTTGTATTGGGAAAATAGTTATATAAAAGCAAATGTTTCATGCTTTAGGTACAAGGGATTGCTTACATGAAAAGAGCATGGTAAGGGGAGGGGGAAAAGGAGTTATGGTGGAACCTGGGTTGTTGTGTGTGAGTCATCATCTAGGAATTATTTTTCTGTACCTTTTGGTTCCCAGTACCAAGACCAGATCTCTTTGTTCTGAAGGGGTATAAGAGGTGGAAGGCATCTTTCCTGGTTGTTGCCTTCATGTCTCTACCAGCCACGAAGAGAGATGTGGCCACCCAACTCTATTTTGATCAAAATAAAAGTTGTTTGCTTGCTGAAACCTCAGCTCAGGATTTTCTTTTGGCTCTTTTAAATTCCTGAGTAATGCTGGGGCAATTGTGAGGCTAAGTGTAAAACCTTACACTTTCTATCTTGAGTTAGGGTTAGGCAACTGCTTATAAAGCTCTGATTAAACTGCTTATACTCCCATTTCATTTCTGATTACTGTCTTAAGTCATGTTCCTCACACTTTTAAGTTCTTATGTGCATGCTTTCTCTGTCCCTTTCAGATACACTCATGTTTATAGAAAAAGTGAGAAATTCATGTTTTTACATCTTTGTTTCTTATTTGTTAAAAAAAGGGAATTTGTCCCTCCATTCTATCCTTATTTTAATGTCCCTGATTCTGGCTTTAATGTAATATTTAATGTAATATTTACTATTGCTGAATTTAGAATAAAATTAAAGAAACCTTTATGTGAGACACCTCAAGGTGCCAGAGAAGAGGTAGGATATAAATGCAAATAAATAAATGACAAGCAAAAACTCAGCAAATAAACATAATTATCTTTCTTAATTATGTATGTTTTCATTTTAAGACCTTAGCTGTAGTGACAGTACTATTCCATTTCACATTCATTTATGTAGTTGTTTATTCAGTTTTTATAACGGGGGACAATAATTATGTGAAGAGCTTAACATTACATTTAATCATCCCTGTATTTTAAAACTGGACTGTACTCCTAAAGAAATCTTATCCATTTTGCATTTTTCAGATGTATAGCTGTTTTTAATTTAAGTAGTCTTATAAAAACCCAGTTTATTTTTAAATATCTTTGTTTTTTGGAAAATGCAATAATTATGTTCAGAATCAGTCCTTTTTTTGTTAAAAAAAGGTGCCGGAACTCATATCTTCTTAATCTTTTATTTAAAAAGTATGTATTCAGTTTTTAACATGAATTTAATGTATTGTATTTAAGGCAAATGTTCATAGTAAATTCCAAAGTTTATAGGAAGTGCCTCCACCCACGCCACAGCCCTGTGGCAGCCTGAATCCAGTACTTATTGCAAAGTTGCGTGGTCACACAGAGAGACAGACACTGGAGCTGGGTAGTAACGTCTTTATTGGATCAGGAATGAAGCTAGGGCAAAAGGGTTACCTGGTGTCTCTTTATACCTGCCCAGGTGAATCGCGACCAATAGATTCAAACCTGGTCTTCCCGCCAGTGCAGGTGGCCAATGGATTTAAACCCTGGCTTCCCGCCAGAGCTGACCATGCCCTGGGGCTGTCAACGACTTGCTCTATTCAGGCTTTCCCGCCAAAAGCGGTTATAGCCTGGAGCTGTCCAGCCCCCTGCTGTGCTGACATTCTGTGTATGCTTTAAGAGCATACACTACATTTATGGAAACCCAGGAGGAGCCCGGCAGCAGCTTTCTCGCGCATTTCTTGACCGAGAGGGCTTGGAGCTGGGGTGCCTCTGCCAGTCAGCGAGAAGCTGAGCTACAAGCACTGCAGCAGCAGCCTAGCCAAGATTGGTGTTGCTGAAGCCGGCCTGGTGCCTAGCAGGAATCTGCACTGCCCACCTCTCCTATGCCTCTGTCTGCATGCTTGGCCTGCTAAACCTCATTTCTAGCTGGGTGATCGATTTAGTGAAGACACAGGGGGAGGTGGGTGGTGCAGATTCCCTGTGCATGAGACCAGGGTTTTTTTTCCCCCTCTGACAGATTTTTGCTGCCATACTGTTTAAGTTTCTTTAAAGTTTACTTGATGCAGAACAGGAAGGATCCGCATTCTGCATTAAATAATCTTTAAAGAAACTTAAACACTATGGCAGCAAAAACCCAGCAGCAGTAAAAAAAAAACACAAAACAAAACCTGGTGTTTTTGAGGCACCAGACTGGCATGCATTCACACGCCTTCAATCCCCTTGCTTGCTGCAAAGCTAAATTGGCATCCTCGGGCCGCTCCTTCCAGCCCATTTCAGCACCAGTCCAAAAGCGAAGGGAACGGTTCCCACCCCAACCATTTGCTGTGGAGCTTTATTTCCAAAGACCCTCTGCACAGGCTCCAGACAAATCGAGATCTGGGACTGAAAAAGCAGCAATGGGAGTGAAGGGTTGTTCAAAGGAGGAGGAAGAAGGAGAAAGTGGAAGAAGTCACTACTGAACAGGTGAGGTGTGACAAGTGTCGGGGTGTGGTAGGCCTGGCTGCAGGGGCCCTTTGGCAAAATAAGCGGGGAGCATGGTGCAGCTTCCCCCCACTTTCCCCCTTGCAGGGAACCAGTTGCTAAATTGTTTGAATCTCACTACTCGGTCTACCTTTACATCTGACCAATACATAATTAATATATATATATATATATATATATATATATATATATATATATATATATATATATATATATATATATATATATATATATATATATATATATATATATATATATATGTAAATTACTAACAAAGAAATATATGAATTGTCCGGTGTGACTACTGCCTGTTTGATAGCCTTCAAGATAGGCTGAAAACAGGAAATAAAGATTTGCCCCATGTTTGGGGCCTAGCAAGGTAATCTAAATAGTTAACATTTGAAACATATATATATATATATATATATATATATATATATATATATATATATATATATATATATATATATATATATATATATATATATATATATATAAATTAATAACAATACCTCCAAATCACAAGACATTGGCTTTATTCTTATTCTTCCCCTCTGCAGTTTGAATATAAAGTATAAAAGACTAAAAAGAGATTTTCGTAGACATCCCAGTCTTTGAACTACCCAAGAAACCGAAAGAGCAAAGTTTCACTGTCAGGCAAGCTTCCACACCTGCCGCCTTTCTTGCCTCTCACTTCACCCTCTTTTTAACCTCACACCTCACCTTCTGTTAGGGAGGGCAAAAGGCTCACTCACCCTCTTGTGAAAGATGGCCTCCATGTTTATGTGTCTCCCACCGCCACCATCAGCTTCCACACCACGTGGTCCAACCCAGCCAATCAAACCACACTCTGACTGTGGTGCTCTGGCACCTCATGGCTCCTTCTAAGAGGGCATATGGCAACATTCTCCATTCCATTTAACTCAGTGTATTCATTCTGTGAGTTAGACTGGAACAAAGGGGCAAAACTCACTTAATAAATGTCTCACTTAACAACAGAAATTTTGGGCTGAGGTGTGGTTGAGGACTACACTAATATATTATATTATATATTATATTATTAGTGAAAATTGCTGTGCTCTGATGAAAATCCTTTTTGTATTTTTCAACAATTCTCATTTAATTTTATATTAAAGAACCTGGTTTCACTTTTTTAAAAAATAAGGGGAAAAATACATGAGTGAGTAAGCATTGTTTTGAATTGAAGTTTCAATTACAATGAAGTTTGAATTACAATGTCCTTCATTTTGATTCAGGCAATACACACATTTTCATTTAAACCCAAAAATAAATTATTATGAGAAAATGTTTTCAGTTCAGCAATAGTGGAGGGGGAGAAGATACAACAACAGCAATTTTCACTACACTCATCTACAACATGCTTAAAATTGAAAAGGAATTCGGTAGAATATTCCAAACACACTGACAATGAAGTAAAAATGAAATGATATTACAGACAAACCTTCATGAATATATAGACATAATCACACAAACACACACATACAAGTCATATTTTTTTTTTTTGGTATTTGATCATGGGTATCCCAAATGCAATTCACAACACATCTCAAACTCTCATGTGGCTTTAAATTTCATTTAGTTTTTTGCTTGCTTGAATATGTAACTTAATATTGGCCTTGGTTATATTGGTTAAAAATAATTATGGGAAATTTCTAGTTAGAATTTACTTGACTGAGCTTGGACCAAGCAGCACTCAATCTAACTAGCCAAATGTATGCATAAAGAGGTAATTATGGGTCTTGGGCTATTTTTCTGTCCCAATGCAGTGGCAGTGAAACATAAGCAATGAAGAATAATTGTTAAAGCCGTAAATAAAGTAATATTACTTCTTCCCCAAACATACTCCAAAAATGGGACTACCTATCTATTGGGTAGATTTTTGGGTCATGTACTTAGTCCAACAAAGATTATCTGTCATACAGTTTCAAATCCTAGATGGTAGGTTCATATTAATACTCTCTTCCTTTTCCCCTTTGTGTGACACAGACTCCTGAAGTGTAAGCTTGATGAATTCATCAGGCCTTGCTAAATATAGATGAGCTTAATCTGCAACTCAAAAAGATTTTGCAAACATCTGCATAGTAAGGTGATTACCCTCCTCCTGGTAAACTAAATTAGATTTCTCTCCCTTCTAATGAATATACATATGCTATTACTAAGCCTATTTGAATTCCCTATCTTTACACTAATTCTCTTCTCTTTGATTCTAATATGCCTCTTCCAGTCATTCAGTAATGATTGCAGTTGAATAGAAAAATGCAGAATATGCATTATAGCACTATTGTTTAAAGAGGAAGGTGTCATCCCTTAATGAAAGAAAAGTTAAGTTAAGATTGGATTCTTGCTAGAAAAAAATATTGGGATGAAATATGGTATTTCTGTTCATTTATGATGACATGTTTTGGGGTATGTTTGATAGGAGTTTATGAATCAAGAGACAAAGTGATTCAGTTTGTTTATTTCATTAAGATTTTCTGTCCAATTTCAATCAGTGTTCAAAATTCATTTATATTTCCATGTGATTAAACTTCTGAATTGGCTCTCCAGATCTGATAGATTTTATTAGTAAATAAACTGAATTCAGAAAACTCTGAACACACTAACATCTAAATTAATACAAAAACTTCTGATTTATTTTGAAACTTCTATTTAATTTGGAAATCCATACATATTGCATTATATGTATTGTGATATTAAGAACACCTGTTTACAACCTATTTTAAGCTATGTAATTAAAATTAATTTGTTGTTTTGTTTAAATATTAAAATGACTGTGATGTTCTTTATTATCTCACATTATATCTCATCACAGTGCCTCTCTGTTGTGGGGACTATTTTTGTTTTTTCCTGCAAAAATAAACTATAATTCTATTAATCCAAAGATAAAACTGGTTTTGCCGCCATCAACAAACCCTTTCTAGTGGTACGTATTTCTTCTTTGATTCTCCCTTTACAACTTTGTTTGGTTGGATGCTATCACACAGAACTGCCTTATTTCATTTGCTTCCTGTTCTACTGAGCACATCATATCTGTAGATTCTTCAAGGAATATGTGGAACGTTATATTAGCTTGTCTTGTGGCGATGAAAGTAAAAAGCTTTATTGCTCTAAGTTTCAAACTACTGTCTTTATTTATTTATTCTTCTAAAAGCTATGTGTAAAACTTCTGCATTACCTTACTGATCACAATAATTTGCTCTACATTACAAGTGGAAAAATGCAAATGTTATTGTTAAGTAACATGTGAAGAAATGTGGTTGACACTATTTATAGTGTGATAAGACTCTTACTTTCAGAACCTTTTGTATAATGTGGTAATTGTGAAGACTGAGATTAGAAGGCCATAAATCAGTGAAGAAATTTTGATTATATCATAATGGGGGAAGCTGTAATGACACAAGAAACCCCATCAGAAGCCATAACAAGAGTCAGCAATAAATATTTCATTTGGATCCTCACCTGAGTTCTGTATATCAATCTCATAGCAAATCAGTATCTAGTGGGAAATTAAAATTGAAACAGAGCATTCAAACAAGAAATACTTAAATAGCAATCATAATAACTATATAGCTTACCACATTCACAGACCGCACTTATAATTTATATAATTTCCTAATGTGGGAGGTCAGTAAGAGGCAGAGGAAATTATATGTGGTCATATTACACATTTATACTTATTCTACAGTCTGTTGAGCTGCCCATCTTGCATTGTTCTTAATGTATACCAAGAGGAATACTTTGTGCCCACTTTCATTTTCATTATTCAGGTGATGACAGATAGCCCATGCTCCATTCAGAAATGTGAACAGTTCTCCATTGTACCAGGAATATGCTTATATGAGAGGAGCTTATTTGTCCTTAACTATCCTGATATAATCTACTATGATTAACAATAGTTTTAGCTGGTCTCCTAAAAACCAACCGAACTGGAAAATAAAAGAAATCTGCACAGGCTGCCTGGGGGATTCAGAGACCAGTCATCGCAGGGTGTCCAAAATGTCTGTCTGCCTACGCAGAGTTTATTGTATTTATACAGTTTTAACAAGCAGGAAAGAGAGCACAGCAAAATCATTGTTTATTGGTGTACTCCCTTGTCAATCTTTAAGAACATCCCAGCCAGGGTAGAGTCTCACATATCTTGATGGTTCCTGGCAGTCCTTGGTGGTGCTAATTGGAGTGAGCTCATAGACATGCGGTAAACAAGATACTGAGGCAGGCAGTTTTCTGCACACGGTCCCTTCATATCCTTGACCTCCATCTCTACAGCTGCCCAGGGACAGCCAAAGGACTGGATATAAAATGCCCAGGTCTGGTGTAAAGATTGCTTTCTGGAGCAACTTATAGTAATAGAGCTATGCTTTTCAATCTTTTTGTGAAGAGTAATTAACTTCTTTTAACTTTTGTATTTGTTGCAGAAAATGTGTGTGAGAGAGTGAGTGTGTCTATGTCTGTGTATCTTTGTGTATCTGTGCATGTTTGTGTATAATATGTATACATATACATACACTATACAGATACAAACACCCACACATTTCAGAACAGGTAAATAATTATTTGATTTTTATCCAATATATAAGTTGAAAGAAAAAAAATGATCACATACCTATTATAAATTGAACCAAAAGAAAATATTCATGAAACAATCCTCTGATACACAGCACAGTTGCAATTATAACTGAAAATCCTGAATGCAAAAAGAACAAGGGAAAAAAAACTAAACAAAGCATTACCAAAATGGACGGTCAGGTTGGAAAAACCAGATCAACATGCTAAGATCAGATGCAATCAAACTACAACAGATGAAAAAAAATGAAAATGAAGAAGAAGGAGACAAAAGAATACCTGATCAAGAAATATCACCTAGTGACAAGGAAGTTCAAGGAAGCACTGGAAATGATAAAGCAGCAAATAACAGCTATGGCCAAAAAAATCATAACATACAAAGCTTGAATTGCACATTGCAGGAAGAATCTTCAATTGCAGCTGAATCAGAAACAGATCTACCAATCAATCAATGGAGAGATTACAATAAACCAGCCAAAAACCGACAAGGAAGAAACAATGTAGTTCTGGGCAAGCTATGGGACTACCCAAAGCAGGGGTCTTCAATCTTGGCCCTTTTATGACTTGTGGACTTCAACTCCCAGAATTCCTCAGCCAGGCACGCTGGCTGAGGAATTCTGGCCTGGCTGAGGAATTCTGGGAGTTGAAGCCCACAAGTCATAAAAGGGCCAAGTTTGAAGACCCCTGACCCAAAGAAATGCAACAAGAATGCAGTGTGGATAAAGACGTAAAGGAAGAAAAAAAAAGAAGCTGAAATGAAATGTAATGACAGCAGAAATGGTTGGGAAAAGAGCAAGGAAGATCAAGAATTGGTTAGCAAAAGCTGAAGATGAACTGTATGGTTTGGGGTTGAGACATCAGTCTGGTTGGCACTTATCTATTGGCAAGCAGTTTAATAAATGCAAATTCTGCTTTTCAAAGAAGCTAATTAGCTGCTGCAAGAAGATGGCATAGGCTGACTACAAACAACAGCATGACAAAATAGCACAATTGTGCACTGGAATATCTGCAAGAAACACCATTTGCCAGCGAGGAAGAACTGGTGGGATCACCAAATAGAGACAGCAACAGAAAATGAAGAAGCTAAAATTATCTGGGATTTTACAATTCAAGCAGACAAGCATCTGCCGCAGACATAAGGTCTGTTGATGAGAAGAAGAAAAAAAGTCTGAATAGTGAATGTTGCAGTAACTGGAGACAGCAGAACAGAAAAGAAAAAAAATGGAGAAAATCACAAAATGTAAATACCTGCAAATAGAATATGTTTCATATTTTATGTTATATGTTATGTAAAGGTAAAGGTAAAGGTTCCCCCGCACATGCGTGCTAGTCGTTTCCAACTCTAGGGGCCGGTGCTCATCTCAGTTTCAAAGCCGAAGAGCCAGCGCTTGTCCGAGGACATCTCCGTGTTCATGTGGCCGGCATGACTAGACGCCAAAGGCGCACGGAACGCTGTTACCTTCCCACCGTAGTGGTCCCTATTTTTCTACTTGCATTTTTACGTGCTTTCGAACTGCTAGGTTGGCAGAAGCTGGGACGAGTAACAGGCGCTCACTCTGTTACATGGCACTCGGGATTCGACCTGCCAAACTGCTGACCTTCTGATCGACAAGCTCAGCGTCCTAACCCACTGAGCCACCACATCCCTTATATGTTATGAGTATATCACAAATATATTATAAGTTATGAATATAGAATGCCTGTAACGCAACCATAGTTTGACAGGCATTTTATTTAATTTATATTTAGTATTTTTAATTTATCTCTTAAATTCTCTAATTTAATTTATTGCACAGATGTTCTCAATTTTATTTCTATCTTGATCTCTGTACTTATTATATGTTTTGCTGTTAGCCGCCCTGAGTCCTTCGGGAGATAGGGCGGGATATACAGTAAATCCCATCAATAAATAAATAAATAATAAATAAACTCACATTGCTGGAATGTGTGTACTACTGATAAGGAAAGATTCTGAGTGCATGTATGAATGATTTATTGTTTCACTTTTCATAGAGACTTGGAACAAAGTGTGAGGATGTAAAGTTCCTGACATGGCTGGGGCAAGATGTACCATAAACATGGTTTCTGAGTAAACAAGTTGGGTATAAAAAGAAGACTGGAATGAATCCAGACCTCAAAGTTCAAGATGACTCTTGTTGGAGCAGGGAATGCCCTGAGTCTACTTCCCAGCCCACTCTAACACAGCCTGATCACCTGTGTTGAGAGTGTATGTGAATATTGTGTGGATGAGTAGTCTAGTTAGGCAGCAATACTTACAGCAATTTGAGTAGCCTTGCTGGGCACAGTTATTTGAATAGCCTTGTTGGGCATAGCAACCTGAATAGCCTTGTTGGGCATAACTTATTGTAATAAGATAACTTTGAAATTAGACAAGTATATGTACAAATGTAAAGGAACTTTACATTAAGTTTAATTGCACACTTGCCTTGGTTGTTGTCTGAATAACACAAGAATAAAAGAACTATTGGAAAACTTCACTTTGAGTGGTTTGGACTCAATTTTATGACAAATGACAATGGCAAAAGAAGGTAAAGAAATTACCAATAGAAATTGTCACCTTGGGTAGAATTCCAAAACATCTGGAGAACTACTTGAACTTCTTTGGCATTGACAAAATCACTATCAGTCAATTTCAAAGAAAGCTTTACTTGGAATGGATAACATCCTGCAATGATAGCTTTAATATG
Source organism: Vipera berus (assembly GCF_964194415.1). NCBI lineage: Eukaryota > Metazoa > Chordata > Lepidosauria > Squamata > Viperidae > Vipera > Vipera berus. Next base: position 82,962,250 of record NC_138202.1, on the reverse strand, counting down.
TTTAATACAACATCCCAGGTTCTTAGGAAATGCTCAACAGGTGGACAAAAAGGCCAAATCTAATCTAAACATCTGTCTTCCTGTACAACCAACCATAATAAATGTATTAAAATTATGTGCCCTCCTAATTCTCAATGACTCTGAATGGTTTATAAATTTTAAAACATTTAGAAAAACAAATAACTATATAAAAATCACTAGAATAGCACAAGACAAAAGAATATGAAGTAAAACAAATGTGGAAAGAAAGAAGAGAAGAAAATAACAGTAGGGTGGGAACCATTCAATTTTCAGTGAAAACATTATTCCACAGGTCATGACCTTCTCTATAGACAAGGCATACATATGGGGCACAGAAAGATGGCATTAGGTACTTGAAGGATCAGTTTGGTGTAGTGATTAAGGCATCAGGCTGGGAGGCTGGGAGTTCTAGTCCCATCTTAGGCACAAAATCAGCTGGGTGAACTTGGGTCAGTCATTCTCTCCCTTTCTTAGCCCTAGAAAACAGACAATGATGGACCACTTCTGATTTTTTTTTCCAAGAAAAGGAAACTTGTCCAGGCAGTTGCCAGAAATCAATGCTGAATTGAAGGCATTAAAAAAGTTGTTCATTAAAAAAAATGTCATTGCAGTCTTCTATATCATTACAAAAACATTTAAGAATAGCAGTTATATAATTTTTTTGTCTCCTGACAATTTCAAATATAATAACAATAAGAAACCTAGGACAGCTCATAACTCTATACAATATTGGATGTAAACCAAAGGGGACTTTACCTGAATCCTTCCATTATGTGTAAAGTGGTATGGGAAAAAACTACTGGTAGAGGACAGGAAGGCCTGGAGGAACGTTGTCCATGGGGTCATGATGGGTCGGACATGACTTCGCAACTAACAACACTTTTCCCGTTGTCAGAGATTAGCGGTTGCTGTATGTGTGTGTGTGTGTGGGGGGGAATGTTTCAAGGGCTACAGTGGCCAAACTATGCCCACACTGAGCACTATTAGCTGACATGCAATCAGCCACTGAATTGGAAATATCTGGAATCAAGAAGGAATTTTAGCGTACCAGACTGGGTACACTATTCACAACAGAGTGTGAATATGTCCTACAGAGAAAAACCTTCAGTGAGATGCTGGACTTCAGGCTAAGAAAGGAATTGCTTTGGGGACCCAACTGGCCACATTTTTAGAATGTTGAGAGCCTAAGGAAAGTGTCTCAAAAGATCAATTCCCAACATCAAAGATCTCTAGCCTAAGCCTCTCTATCTTGTGGGACACAACCCCTTAGATATATGATTGTCTTATCCTATTGGCCTTTCAGAAGGCCCTAGCGGTCTTGTTTGCCCTAGTGTCGGAACCAAGAGTTTAGGAGAGCTTTGCTGCTAATGTGTTTTTTTCATCACTGAGATACATTGTGTGTATCTCAGGTGTCATGAGCTATTGGTTGTAGCTGTTGCTTGAATTCTTTTGTACCAGCCAGAAGCACTGTTATGAGATGGGTAACTTTATAAATGATTTAAGCAACAAATAAATTAACATCTCTTTATAAACAGCCATGGTGGATTTTTTTTAAAAAAAATCAATAAAGTGATGTCAGAAATTTCCCTTGTGCCTCCGTATTTCTCACTGCTACCACAAAAGCATAGAATATGATTTTGGCATTTCTAAATGCCAGAAAATTGTTTTTTTTTGTTTTGTTTCAGTTTAAATTACAGGTTATGCCAAGAAAAAAAATCACAAGGGGTGCATCCATGAAGAACTAACTGATTGAATTTTGGACAGTGATGAAAAGCTGTGGATAAATATTTCACTTTGAGGTAAAGTATGTCATCAAAGTGTTCCAAGATGTAAAAAGACTAATCTTTGTGATTTGAGACAAAATATTGTTCAACTTGGAACAGAAATGCTATTGAAAGCCACATGATACTTTTATATCTGCTCAATTGCAGCTTCTGTTGTTATTGCACTTTGGCAATTCATTGACTTTCAAGAGCATTTTTTTCACCAGCATCCCATCTCATCATTTAAGATCAAACATTTTCCAGTGACCCATATCCCTAAGTCCATCTCTGCCATTGCTCTTTCTCAGCACCTGCTCTTTAGCTTCAGTAACAAATTGATTTTGCACATGCCTTTCTGATCCACAGACCATGCTAAATTCTTTGAAAGCTTTAAAGATATGTTTCAGGAATGTGAATGAAACTGAAATTCCAGCTCTGAGAGCAAAGAAGAAAAATAGAAAGAGAAACCAACATTTATAGCCAGTGACCACTGATGAAACAATGTGTGTGTGTGTGCATATAAAAATTATAAAATTATATAATAAAAATATATGATATAGTTTAGGTTTGAACTGTAGAGTCTCAATACTTGGTCATCTGCTTACAGAAATTTCATTATCCAACTAGGTAACATTATCAGTGTGTGTGAGTGTGTGGTTTATATAGAGTCACTTGCCCTGACAATTTTGATGGAGGTGTTTTTGTTAGACAATCAATCAAACAGAAAACAATATCAAAGCTCATGAAGAGCTTTAGTTCTATTAAACCTGAGGTATGGAAAAGAAGTTAATTCACTGTTACTGAAAAGAAAGTCATTCTGCTGATTTTAAGGAATAAATATGATATGACTTCTGAAAAGAATCTGTATTCTAAAATGAGAAGCTGATGCAGTATGTTGCTGTATGGTCTAGATTTAATTGTGAGCATACTGAATGAATCAATTCAATATTGATATTTCTACTTTTTATATGGATATTTCCTTCTGTTTATTATTTTTGTTAATTTTAGTTTATATTAATAACTAAAACAAATTCAGTTTGCCTTCTGAGGTTCAAGGTCTTAGTGATGGTTTTTAAGTCCTTACATGGCATGGGTCCGGAATACCTCGGGGACCACCTGCTGCCGGCGTCGACTCCCCTCCGCCCCGTGCGTTCCCACAGAGAGGGCCTCCTCAGGGTGCCTCCAGTCAGAGAATGTCGGCTGGTGGCCCCCAGGGGGAGGGCCTTCTCTGTGGGCGCTCCGGCTTTGTGGAACCAGCTGCCGGCTGAGCTCCGGATGGCACCGGATCTCCGCTCCTTCCGGCGCGGGTTAAAGACCCATTTATTTGAACAAGCTGGCCTGGCCTGATGGGGAATCACTTAGGGTTTTAATATTTATATATATTTTTTTATTGTTTTTATTGTGGGCAATAATTTAATTCTTTTTTAACTTTTGTACTTTTGTAGTTTTAAGATATGCCCTGTTCACCGCCCTGAGTCCTTCGGGAGAAGGGCGGTATAAAAATTTAATAAAAAATTAAAAAAATTAAAATTCTTTACTTAAGTCAGGCATGTCCAAAGTCCGGCCCGCGGGCCATTTGCGGCCCGGGGGGCGGTTTAATATGGCCCTCTAACAGCCCTCCCTGCTCTGTGTGAATGTGGCCCTCCCACGGCCCTCCCTTCTGATTGAGGGCGGCAAGCAGAAGACTGTCTGCCACAGGAGGGAGGGCAGTGAGAGGGAAGCCTGATCCTGACGTCACCGCCCAAACTTGGAAGACATGTGGGTTTGGAGTTGGAGAAAGCAAGCGAGGGAAGTAGGGCGCGCGAGTTTGGAGTTTGGGAAGGTGAGGAGATTTGGAATTTCTCTCAGGCTACTTTAGCTGTTGGAATTGCTCACAAGATTGGAAGCTCTGTGTGTGTGTATGTGTGTGTGTGTGTGTGTGTGTGTGTGTGTGTGCACGTGCGCACATTCTGTGTTTCACAGCCTACTTCCCTGCTTGCCTTCTCCGAACTCCACGTGGGTTTGGAGTTGGAGAAAGCAAGCGAGGGAAGTAGGGCGCGCGAGTTTGGAGTTTGGGAAGGTGAGGAGATTTGGAATTTCTCTCAGGCTACTTTAGCTGTTGGAATTGCTCACAAGATTGGAAGCTCTCTCTCTCTCTCTCTTTGTGTGTGTGTGTGTGTGTGTGTGTGTGTGTGTGTGTGTTTCCTTTCTGTGTTTCACAGCCTCATGAGTTTAATGAGATTTATTCCTAGATATACAGTAGATGTGCAGGACTGGCGTCTTAAAAATAGCTATCCTCTCAGTGCACACATATTTGAAATGTTGGGTAGCGTTGGATAGATTAGATTTTTCCTTGTTGTTAAGGATGGCTTCAAGCGGGAATGAGGCAAGGAGCCCAATAATCGTCCCTCCTTTCTCTATTTTTGAAAGCAGAACCAGCCTTTTATGTTAAGGCCCTGCTCGCTTTCCCAAACTCCAAACTCGCGCGTTCTAGGGCTGCAGAGTGATTTCACTTTCCCATCCCCCCCCCTGCCGATCTGAGCAGCAGAAGCATTTTCGAAACTTCTGGAGCTCACATCCATGGCCATGAGGTGATTTTATGATGCCCCAGCAGCCCAATCTGGGCATCGGAGGCCTGCAAAATGCCTCTGCTGCCCAGATCTAGGGCTGCAGAGCAATTTCACTTCCCCCCCCCCCACGGCTGATTTGGGCAGCAGAAGCATTTTGCAGGCCTCCGAAGCCCGGATCGGGCCGCTGGAGCATTGCCAAATCGCCCCACGGCCATCGATGCGAGCTCCAGAGGCTTCAAAAATGCTTCTGCTGCACAGATTGGCTGTGGGGGGGGGGAGCGAAATTCCTCTGCAGCTGTAGATCTGGGCGGCAGAGAGAAAGAAAGATTGAGCCAGCAGGGAAGCAAAAGTATGGGGAAAGGAAAGCATTGCAAAGTAAGCAAACTTACAAAAAGGGATTCTCTCTGTCTCTCTCACACACTGTCTTCCCCCACCCCCTTTAATATCATGTCTTCCCCCACCCACTTTAATATCAGTGAGGCTCCTCCAATGGACCATGACCCAGCATTTGCCCCAGTCCCATCCCCCCTCTGCCGGATACCCTCAGATTTGCCCCAGTCCTGCCCAGCTCTGAACAAGTGCCCCTGACGCAAGTGATGTTGAGCTGGCCACGCCCACACAGCATGTTCGGCCCTCCAGCATGTTTACTTCATCCAATCTGGCCCTCTTTGAAAAAAGTTTGGACACCCCTGACTTAAGTATACTCGGTTTTTTCTGTCCTTCAGAGTTCATATGAATTCTTATTCTGAATAGTGGGATTTCGCTGAAATATTAATGCTAAGCTGATACCACCTAACTAGTATCTGTGCATCTGATTGTTGTTGTTGTTTTTTCTTGGCGAAGTTCAGAACCTTATGGCATTTCGCACCATTGAACAATGAATAGGGCCCAATGTTCCAATTCTTATGGCATTATATAAAACCTTTCCTTTCCTTTCCTTTCCTTTCCTTTCCTTTCCTTTCCTTTCCTTTCCTTTCCTTTCCTTTCCTTTCCTTTCCTTTCCTTTCCTTTCCTTTCCTTTCCTTTCCTTTCCTTTCCTTTCCTTTCCTTTCCTTTCCTTTCCTTTCCTTTCCTTTCCTCTCCTCTCCTCTCCCCTATCCTACCCTACCCTACCCTACCCTACCTTACCCTACCCTACCCTACCCTATCCTATCCTATCCTATCCTATCCTATCCTATCCTATCCTATCCTATCCTATCCTATCCTATCCTATCCTATCCTATCCTATCCTATCCTAAGCCATTCCAAGAAATTCTGAGAGACTTACAAGCACAAAGCAATAAAAGCAATTAATAACATACACCCTGGCTCACCATAACCAGGGGGCAGGTTAAAGATCCCATAGACCAACAGTCTTGGGACTCCGGTTATTGCTGTTGTTTTTGGAATTCATAGGAAGCCTTATCTCATGCAAATCCCTAGTCTTCCTTTTCCCATTCTTGCAGATTTGTGCAATTTACTGTTATTTGGTGGTATTATATTTTCCGAAGAAAGACAGAGAGAGAGGGAAAAAATTCTGTAGCAATTCCTTAAGAGGTAAAAACACTTTTAGAAACTAAACATTTCAAGAAAGAAATATTTGTTGACAAGGCTCCAGTGACTCAATGCATTTCGGAGTTCATTACTAATGCATTGATTGCTAATCAAATTCAACAAATGTGATAGGAGACAGGCTGCTTGTACTGTAATCATCTCTAGCAAGAAGGATCAGGATCTAGTGACATTCGAGTCATTCAATAGTGATTAAGAAACCACCACCAAATATTATCCACCATTTATAGTGACATAGCAATAGATAACATTTCAACATGGCTTAGAAACCTTTGATGATATTCCAAAGGCATTTCTGTCTAAGGAAATATTTTAGTCAGCAGGAAAGAGCACAATATACATAACACTCATAAGGAGCCTTGGTGGAGCAGTGGGCTAATGCCTCCTTAAGTAACACCAGCTGCCTGCAATTAATGCAGGTTCACATCCCACCAGGCTCAAGGTTGACTCAGCCTTCCATCCTTCCGAGGTAGGTAAAATGAGGACCCAGATTGTTGGGGGCAATTAAGCTGACTTTGTAATAATGCCGCTTGGGGGTGTGTGTGAAAGCCCTAATAAGCAGGCATATACATAGAATGAAGGCTACTGCTAAGCTTGTAAGCTGCCCTGAGTCTTCGGAGAAGGGCGAGATATAAATGGAATTAAAATAAAAAAAATAAATAAATAAAACAAGCAATTCATTGTGAATTATTTATTCAGGGAATTTGCATCTTTTCTTCACTGATTCTTCTTCTGAAGTTTTCCGTTCTCTTTCCATACATACCAATGTTTACATATTTACAATGGCTTTGCATGGACTTGTTCTTTACACCAAATCATATATTAGAATTCCTTACATCTGCATTTGGAGATGTCAATCCTGATGGCTGCAAATTGTGATGGCAGGAATATCTCCTGAGTAAACCTCTGCACATTGACACTTCCATCCTATAAGTGGATTAGAAAATGCTACTTTAATTAATTTACCTTTTCCCCTGGCAACACACTTAGCACTCAAATATATTTCAGTTTCTTTTACATATTAGACAGTTTCAAATCTATTAAACTTATTTACTGCTTATTTAGGTAAATATTATTTAATAATGTTAAAGGTATTGTTGCAGGATGTAAAGTTGAACCAAATAAAGCTGCCTTTTGCAATTGACTTATGGTGATTTTGTCAGTGCCAACAGTGTTCAAGTGGCATTCCAGATGTTTTGGAATTGCACCCTAGGCACCTGTTACGATTGTTACCACTGTTGTTTTCATTTGCAACAACTGTTCTATTTTTATTTCCAAGTTTTTATATTTGTGATTTTCTCCTGTTCTTTCTTTTGTATTCTGCTGTCAACAGGTACTGCAATTTTCATTATCCAGACCTTTTTTTGTCTTTCTTATCAGTAGTATGTTGTCTTTTTTATCAATAATTGTTACATCTGGAATGTTTTATGGCAAATGCTTGTCTGTTTGAATTCTTGAATTCCCAGAGTATTATGTCTATTTTAAGTTCCCACCAGTTCTTGCTTTGCAGCTGCTGGGTCGGGTATAGGAGGAGGCATTATTAATGTACTAAGGATACTCAACTCCACCCCACCCCATTCCACCCCACCTGAGAGATTCTGTGAAGGTTTTGTCTTTTTTTGTACAAGTTTTATTAATTTTGTAATATTTACATTCAAATATTTGTGAAGCAATACGGTGGTTGGGTAATCAAAAATAAACAATGGCAAATAGGAAGTTATTTGTAAATAGCTCAGGTTGCATCAACCAGAATTCCCTCTCCGATTCCCTTAGTTATAACATAGTCAAATTAATTAAATTAATACATTTCTAATTGTAACCTAATCAATTAAAAGAATTTTCAATATATTTTCACTAATAGATATCAATATCCCGTTTTTAAGTTTTAGCTAATTGCAATAAAATAGTCTAGAGTAGCCTATGATATATTGAAGAAAACTTAATTTTTGGGTAACCCACAGTTCCCTTTTTCAATAATGAGTAATTATCCAATGTAAAAACTTACATTGCTCATTTTAAAATATTCTTATCTTTTACTAGTAAAGTTTATTTATCAACTTAATAATTCACCAATTATTAGAAAGATATCTTTTGTTATACCTTTCCAAATTCTATAATATACATCAATTCTAATAGCCAACTTTCCTTTAAGGGTTAAATATGAGATGAATTTCTATCACTATCGTTACAACTATTATATGCTATATGCCATCTTAACAGTAGATCAATGATTAAAATACTATCTTTTGTTATATCATTCCAGATTTTACAATATAGTTCAGAGTTATATTGTAAAAGCTTAATTTTGTTTTGCCTTAAAGATCTAAAACCTAGATATAAAATCAAGTTATGTTTTTTTGAGATTCCCCTTAATCCATTAAAAGACGTTTTTTAAGCTCTATCCTTACAAATCCCAAAAAAGAGACAAATTTACTTTTTTAAATCTAACTCTCGCCTTCTTTTTGTGCCAATCAATCTTCCATATTGGTGTCTTTAGATTCTCAAATGCATCTCCCTTTCTTCCTACATCCCTTATTTGGATCCAGGGAAACCATCCAAATATCAGTTTTGGAAAGAAAGTGTCCCTTTTATAATAATTGAAGTGTTGCTTTAATAGCTCAGTTTTTGATGTTTGATGTAATATAGTTGTCATTAATTCATTCTGGTCTTTTTCTTCTTCCTGTTCCATCTGGTTTAGGTAAAAAGTAGTAGCTGGTGTTATGGTTATCATTTGATTAGCTGAATCCTCAATGTATTGTATTTGAAGGCCTTTAATATCTTCACTCTTAATGTTGGTTTCTTCGGGTGTTATTATATTTTGGGTTGTAAGTTTTGTAGTTGAGGTTGAAGTTTGGACTTCAAGGTTGTCTGTAAGTTGCATTTGTTGTTCTTTGAAGTCTCTTATTTTAATGATAGTTTCCACTTCTTCTGTTTGTTCTTGGATTGTCAGTTCATCATTTAAGATCAAAGTTTGATTTGGTGGCTTTGAGCTGTCAGACTTATCTTGCAGTTTAGCTTTAATTTGTTCAGTTATTGCCAAGATTGTGTCCAGTATCAGTTTATAATCAAATGGTGGGATATATTCAACCATTTCATTGGTCTTTACCTCTAAGTCTTCCATGGAGGCTATTTTAATAAAAGTCAGTGACCCCACCTCCAATATTCTTAAGAGTTGTTTTCAGTGCCAGGTGTTCCCACTCTTATCTTGAAAATAATGTCAAGGACAGCTCTGTTATTCAGTCAGCTCTCACAATAGGAGAAGGTTTACTTGCTGTACCACGTTTTGCCACAAGATGTCATCAATAGCGTGTAGAATAAGATGTATTTTTCCCCAAATTAATATAAAGCTTTTGTAGAATTAGTCCATTTCTTTTTCTCCTTAATTCACAGCTTAAACAGAAAATAGGGTAGTAGGACTTCCGGTGGCGGTGCGGCGCCGAAGACAGCCTTCCCGGGCTGCCCGCGGCTCAGCTGTTTGTTTTTTCGCCCGAAACAGCGCCGATCAGCTGTTCGGGCGAAATTGAAGCCCCCTCCTCGGGAGAAGAGGAGGGGGTGAGGCCCCAGGTAGGGGTAGAGTTCTCCGGGGCCGCCTGAGCTTGGAGCTTGGGCGGCTGAAGGATTGAACTCCCCCGAAGCCTGGGTTGCTCCCAGCTGGCCGGCGTCTCTGCTCCGAACTTCTTGGAGCAGAGCCAGGCGTCTGCGAACCATCCCTGCCTGAAGAAAGGACTATGATTTAAAGGAGCAGGCAGAGCGGTACAAGAGGTAATGGTCAAGAGGATTATTTTACTATACTCTCTAGCTTTTTGGACTTTTTAAACTTTAAGTGAAAGTGCGTCATAACTGAGGACTAAAAGATGGCGGCGAAACCTCCCCCTAAAACTCTTCGGAGCGGTGGATCTTCGCCGGTGCAACAATCATCACTACAGGCATTACACCCTCCTGAAGTGCTGACATCGAAGGATTTACGAGATGCTCTGGATAAACTTTTGGAATCAATCAATCAATCAATGGGTGATAAATTTGCACAGATGGAGGAGAAATTGGAGAAATTGGAGGAGAGAATGGAAGAGAGGATGGAACAGAAGTTCAGCGTGATGAAGGTAGACATTTTGTCTTCAGTGCATAAAGTGGCGGGATGTGTGGAAGAATTAGATGAAAAAATGGATGATCTGGCTCAAAGGAATGCTATATTAGAAGTAAAAGCACGGGAGAATGAAAATGCAAGAGAAAAAGTGGAAAGGGAGTTAAGTCTAGCCCAATATTACCAGATGCAGTTTGCTGTCAGAATCAGAGGTTTAAAAGAGAATATTAAAGAAGATTTAAAGCAGCTGATTTCTGAGGCTCTTGAAGTGGTATTAAAGCAGCCAGCATCTGAAATAAGAGCAGCTATGGATAAAGTGTTTCGGGTGAACTCATGGATTGCCAGACAGAGAAAATTGCCTAGAGATGTGGAGGTTTATTTTGCAAAAAGAGAGATTAGAGATCAAGTTATACAAGCTGCCTATGATGCTAAAGTGGTGATTGCTGAACAAGAAGTCTTGGTTTTAAAAGAAATTCCTCCAAGGATTTTAAGGGGAAGGAAGGACTATACATTTCTCGTGCATGAGCTCAAGCAAAGAGATATAAGGTTCAGATGGGAGATTCCAGATGGGCTGATGGCGATGCATGAAGGTAAAAGGTATCGGCTGATTACTGTGAAGCAAGCGCATGATTTTTACAATAATGTCTTAAAAGCAACCCCATTAACACTTCTGGAAGCTGGAAAGGGATCGGGAGAAGGAGAACATCAAGAGGATGAAACAGAGGAAAGTGGTGTTGGAGGAGATCAAGTTACAACTTCTCTGGATGATCCTAGAGAGCAAAGAGTAACGCGTGCTGCTTTAAAACGAGCAAAGAAAATAAAAGAACAAGATCAGCAAAAGTCTTCAGATTCTTCACAACATACATATAGTCAAGCTGTGGGAGGAGCACGGCCTAAAGAACTTAGTCCTATCAAAGCTGTGCTCCAAGAGCTTTGGGAGGATATGCATGGCAACTAAATTTTTAACCTGGAATGTTAATGGACTAAATTCACCGCAGAAGAGGAAGAAAGTTTTACAATATTTAAAACAATTTAAGATAGATGTTATATGTTTGCAAGAAACGCATATTAGACTTCTGGATCAAAAGCATTTATTGAACTCGAGACTGGGTACGCAATTTGTTGCCTCTGCAGAGAATAAGAAAAATGGAGTGGTTGTTTATGTTAAAAGTGCCTTAACAGCAGACTTAATTGAAGCAGATAAACATGGAAGATATGTTATGATTGAGCTGTTGTTAGAAGGTAAAAAGACGCTTTTAGTTGGATTATATGCACCTAACCAACAACAAGCTGATTTTTTTAGCTTACTCCACACAAAGCTTACCCAGTTGGATTATAAATCTTTTATTTTTATGGGAGACTGGAATGGTGTTTTGGATGTACAGTTAGACAAGGCTGGAGCTTTTAAGCGCATTCCAAGTCATGCTAGACTGCCTAAATCTTTTTTTGAAATGAAGGATGACCTGGAATTGCGAGATATTTGGCGTGAGAGACACTTACAGGAGAAGGATTATACTTTTTATTCTGACAGACACCAATCTTTTTCGAGGATTGATTTTATTTTGTTGACTAATGATTTTTTTTGAGAACTAAAAAGGTGAAGATTTGTGCAAGAACTATTTCTGACCACAGTCCAGTTTGGTTGGAGATTGATAAGGAGAAAAGAGACAGGCGCTCGTGGGGTGTAAATGAGAATTTGTTTAGAAATCAGAGAAATGTGGAAGAATGTAAACAGAGGATGAAGGATTTTTTTGAGATTAATATGAATAAAGGTACCTCTATGGACATGGTTTGGGATGCTAGCAAGGCCTATATGAGAGGGGTGTTGATATATATGAATAATAGACATAGACGTGCAGTGGAATCTAGAAGGAAAGAACTGGAGAATGAAATAAAGGAAAAAGAAAAGGCTTTGATTTTGAATCCAGAGGATGTGAAGCTTAAGGAGGCTATTAGACTGCTAAGAGGACAATTTGATAAATTAATGGCAGATCAAGTGGCAACCAATCTGCGGTTTGCTAGGCACAATACTTTTTGCAACGCCAATAAACCAGGCAGATGGTTAGCTTATAGACTGAGGAAAAAACAAAGGGCCTCTAATATAGACAAGATTGAGTATAAAGGTAGGGTTGTGTTTCAACAGAATCTTATTAAGGATGCTTTTGTGGATTTTTACTCGAAATTATATACTAAAGAGGAAATTAACGTAAAAGATATCGATATATATTTGGAGAATGCTAGCATCCCAGTTCTTACGCAAGTACAAAAAGAGGGGATTAATCAATTGATTACAGAAGAAGAAATTCTTACAGCAATTAAAGAACTGAAGGTGGATAAAGCGCCAGGCACGGATGGCTTGACTGCGGCCTACTATAAAAATTTACAATTTGAGATGATAAAGCCGTTAAAGGAACTGTTTCAGACAATTCAGAGGGGGGGAAAGGTGCCACCGTCTTGGAAAACAGCTTTTATCTCTTTGATTCCGAAGGAAGACCAGGATGCTACTCAAGTTAAAAATTATAGACCGATATCGCTTTTAAATACAGATTATAAGATATTTGCTAAGGTTTTGGCTAATAGACTGATGAGGGTTCTGCAACAGGTGATTCATGGTGATCAAACGGGGTTTATTAGTGGTAGGCAAATGAAAAATAATGTGAGACATATAGTTGATGTGTTAGAGTTTTTGGAAAGGCACAACCAGATCTCTGCAGCGCTAATCTTTTTAGATGCTGAAAAGGCCTTTGATCAATTGAATTGGCAATTTTTGTTGAAAGTTTTAGATAAAATGGATTTTGGGGAAAAATTTTTACAGCCGATTAGGGCATTATATCAAAAACAATCTGCCCGCATTATAGTTAACAATAGCCTGACGGCAGTATGTAATATTGAGAAGGGCACAAGGCAAGGGTGTCCGTTATCGCCCTTGTTATTTGTGTTAACATTAGAGATACTATTGGCTAAGATTCGGAGCTCGGAAAAAATTAAGGGGATACAAGTTGGAGATCAGGATTATAGATTGAGAGCATTTGCAGATGATCTGGTTGTTACAGTGACCCAGCCAGAGAACTCTGTTGTGGACCTGATGGAGATAATAACGCAATATGGGAAGGTTTCTGGATTTAAAGTAAATACACAGAAAACTAAAATTTTGGCTAGAAATATGACAATTTCACAGAAGGCTCTCTTAGAAGGATTAACTGGATTTGAGATTGTTAAGAGGGTTAAATATCTGGGGGTGATTTTGTCGCCCTCTAATACAAAGCTATATAAAAATAATTATGAAAAACTATGGGGGAAAATTCAAAAAGAATTGGAGAGTTGGCAAAAATTGCAATTGTCTTTGTTGGGACGGATTGCAGCAGTGAAAATGAATGTCCTGCCCAAATTTTTATTTTTATTTCAAATGATACCGATTCTTAAGAAAGATTCTAATTTGGAGGAATGGCAGCGTGGTATCAATAAATTTGTGTGGGCAGGGAAAAAGCCACGAGTTAAACTTAAGATTATGCAGGATACTCGTGAGAGAGGTGGCCTTAAATTGCCTAATTTTAAATTATATTATGAAGCTGCTGAATTAGTAGGAATAAGTGATTGGATTAATTTGACGCAATCGAGGTTATTAAATCTTGAGGGCCATGACTTGTTGTTTGGCTGGCATGCATATTTGTTGTATGATAAGAAGGTAGATACTGTGTTTAGGATTCATATTTTAAGACAGGCATTGCTGAGAGTTTGGAAGAAGTATAGACATAAGCTAAGCAGCAAGATACCATTGTGGGCAATTCCAAAACACGCAATAGAAAATATACATGCTGGTTTCAAACATGACGTGACTACGTACAAGGAAATTTTAAGTTTCGAAAGGAATGTTTGGTGTTTGAAATCATATAGCCTCTTGCGAGAAGAGAAGGTTGTTCAAACTTGGTTTCAATATATTCAACTACAGGCCAGGTGGAAAGAAGACCAGAAAAATGGATTTACAATGACTGATGAAAACTTGATAAAGCAGATTAGAAATCAGGGATCAGCACATATTAAACGGATATATCTTGCATTGATAGAGATTGACTCAGAAACAGAGCTTGTTAAGGATTGTATGATAAAATGGGCCCAAAATATCCAGGAAGTTATCTCAATGGACACGTGGGAAAAGATTTGGGTGAGGAACGTTAAATTTACTCAAGCTCAAAATCTAAGAGAGAATTTTTACAAAATGTTTTATAGATGGCATCTAGATCCTAAAAAGCTTGCAAGTATGTACCCGAATTATCAGCCTAAATGTTGGAGGTGTGGTGAAGAAGATGCAACATACTTTCACATATGGTGGACATGTAAGAAGGTTAAGGCTTTTTGGATAAAAGTCTGGTGGAATATGCAGAAGATTCTTAAACAGAGGATAAAGTTTTGTCCGCAACTTTTTCTGTTGGGAATAATTGCAGACGCTACAGTTGTGGACACTAAGCTGATGTTGAACTTAATTACGGCGGCAAGACTTTTGATAGGCCAATACTGGAAGAAAGAGGAACTGCCGACCATAGAAGAGTGGACTTTAAAGGTTTCCGACCTGGCAGAGATGGCGAAGATTTCGGCCTATTTGAAAGATCATTCGCAAGAACGTTATATTATGGAATGGAGAAAATGGATTGAGTTTATCCAGAACAAGTATAGGGTTAAGAAGTTTTATGTAGCATTCGAATAAGTCTTCTTTCGTTTTCTTTTTTCTTTTTCTATTTTAGTTTTTTATATATATTTAATAATGCTAAGGTTTGTTTTATCCTATATAAGCTAGAGAGTGATGGATTTTAGAATTTATAGTTGCTAGTATATGGTTGTTTATGATTGCTTTTTTTTTATATATACCTTGTATTTAGCTCTGGGAAGTCGGGGGGGGAGGGGGGAGGGGGGAGGGAGGGGGGAAGGAGGGAGGGGGGGAGGGGGGGGTGGGGGGAGGAGGGAGGGGGAAGGGGGGTTTTTTAAAGGAAAACTGTATTTTAAAACTGTTCAATAAAAAAAAAAAGAAAATAGGGTAGTAGATCCCCACAAAAATAGAAGCTTTTTAGTAAGTACAAATAAGATTGCTTGATTTCTTTGCTTAGTCACTTGATTTCTTTTAAGGCTTTAAGGCTTTTAAAAAATTGTTCCCCAAGTATACAATCACCATTCTTTCAAAGGAGGGGGAGAAAATTTTTGGAAAAGTCCTACAGAAAATGGTTAGGGGAATAAAAAAGGTAAAATCTCACCCAGGTCCTCCAGATTGCTTCTTAGTGCTAGGTAGTGCTTTGGGCTTTTGGCAGGGAGAGGCTTAATGTTAATGGCCGATCTCTTCTTCGGGCCAAAGGAGTTGCTCTGGATTCAAGCAGAGGGCTGCCGCCCTTCTGCAATCACAGGGAGGGCCTCCTCACGGTGGTCGCCCATCCAGGGCAACTTTCAACCCTTTTCAGTGTCCTCCAAGGAAGAGAGATCGGTCAGCAGGGAGCGGACTCTTCCTGCATGTCCGCCGAAGCCCAAGGTTTTGTCTTAATGCCTAGAGTATGTGAAGGTCTGGATTTGACCTAACCTATCAACCCAAGCAAGATATTACGTTTTTGGACCTCCTGGTTCCAGGACCTTCTATTTTTTTATTATTTATTTTGAGTGAGATGGTATTACCACAGATAGACTTGATATACAGTATGGAGATCCTCCTAGACTCATGGTTCCTGATTGAAAATCAGGTGGCAACCATGGATAGGAGGGTCTTTGCACAATTTCAGGTTGTGTGTCAGTCGCAAGTTTTCCTATGCTGGCGAGCCATGCTCACAGTCACTCATGTGATTGTGATCTTCAGAGTGGACTTTTGCAGTATGCTTTACTTGGAGCTGTCATTGAAGACTATTCAGAAGCTTCAACTCTCACAGAATGTGGTGGTATGGTTAGTTACAAGGTGCCAGCTATTCAGCATATATGGCATCACTGCTCGGCAAGCTGTATTGAGTTCTGGGTGCAATTAAAAATGCTGGTTATCATGGCTTGGAACAATTTATTTCCAATTGTCTCTATCCACTCTAGCCAAACTGACAGAAGGGTCATGCTCTGTGTGCCATCAGCTAAAAAGCATCAGCTGGAAGGGACCAGAAGGAGAGCCGTTTCTTTTGTGATATCCACCCTTTGGAAAATCATTTACCCAGAGATGAAATAGGCCTATCCTTGTAAGACCTTGAAAATTTAGTTTTGAGCCTGAGATTGGTAGCCTGGTGCATGTGATAGAGCCTGTTTCCTGGCTATGTGTATAATTTGTTTAAGATAAGTCACTATAAAGAAGGAAACATTTCAGTAAGTCTTGTGGAGTCTGTTTTCTGACCTGGCCTAATTCAAAGAGTTGTCAGGTATGTTTGTTCAGTTCAGTCCAATTCCCTTCATACCATGTTTCTCTGAAAATAAGCCCTAGCTTATTTTGGGTGTGGGCCTAGTATAAGCCCTACCACAAAATAAGCCCTAGTTAAGGCCCTGTCCACCCACCCACCTCCTCCCTTTCACTCCCCTTCTGAGCCAGACTGCTGGTGCTTTCGGCTTCCTGGCATCCTTTGCAGCTCTGCGCACACAGCCACCAAAGTGGCAGGGAAATCCCTGAGGGTCAGGGGGGAGGTACTGAAGCGAGTGGGGGTCCTGCCTGCAGGGCCTGTGCTGGCTCCCCCTTCCCTACCAGAACCAGAATGGTGCTGCATTTCAGTAGATGTTGGCCTTTCCTCTAGCAGGTCTGGAGCAAGACGGGCCCATTTCAGCAGCTTCAGGACCCTTGCAGGGGGTGGGTGTTGCCTTTCCTCCTGCTTTCCAGCTCCATCACATTTCTCCACCAAGCTGGAGTGCTTGCTCCAACACTGCCCAGATGCCCTCGCTTCCCACAAGCATTTCTTTTCTAATCTTTCTAAGTTTGTGGGATTAAAAAAAAAAGTTCAGTCAGAACTTCCAAGTTTGCAAAAACTTCTGCAAGAAGTTGGAAGGTCTGGTTGAACTTTTTTTTTAGTCCCACAAACTTTTTTTTTGTTTCCCTGCATGCAGCACCCCCACCCCTCACTCATACCTTTAGCTTGTCTGCCCCCCCCACTCTGAGGTTGGCCCAACCGCCACTGTGCTTCAAAGTTCTGCATCCCCACCCCATGTGCAGGCCATTGCCCGCCTCCATGCTCTCACTGCCTGCTATAAGTAAGACATCCCTGAAAATAAGACCTAATGGGTCTTTTAGTTCACCCCAAATATAAGACCCGGTCTTATTTTTGAAGAAACACAGTAGTATAAATGACCATTATTGGACCATTGTTGATTTCTTCTCCTACTCTGAAAAAGAAACAAAACCAAATATGGCAAATACCAGAGGAAACTAGAAGAAATGACCACTCTCTATTGGCTGAATGGGCACTAGAGGCTGTGCCCTGCCAATGTATACAGGTGAGTCTATTAACTAAGAGAATAACTAACTGGATCAACTGCATTAAATAAAAAACAATCAATACATACTTTTTGTTTAGGAGTGGTAGCAGTTGTCACACGATCTTAACTCATTATCTTATAAAGAAAAACATCTGGTAGAATGAAGTTCAAAATTGTATGCAGCTTTGCATATAAATAGATTTGTTTCTCTGCATAAATTATCAAATCAGACAGAGCAGTTTTTTGTGACTCTTCTGCAGTTGGATAGGAGGCTGTACTAATGAAAATCTACGGAAATATATCCATGTATCATTTCTGGTAGTTTAGGAGATGACTTTACAATGCTTATTAGAATATTCAGCAAAGAGGTTATCCACAATGAAGCCAAGGTGATGGGATTCGGCCATGTTCTTTTGCCTTTATACTGACAAATGGTGTTGACAGATGAGGCATATTATCTGAATCTTAAGGGGGAGACTACACTGCTGATATATGTGAGTAAGCAGCACTTTCTACAGCGCAAAAAAAATGGACTGGTTGGGTTTTTAAGATTTCTACCCAGCTCATGCTTTCTTCTGTATGTGCACAAGCATATTTTAGAAATGTATACTGCTTTTAGCCTTTTTTCAATATTACCTTGTAATCCTTTTTATACTCTATCTATATGCCATGGTTTCCAGCCAGGGGCAGAATCACTTGGCTAAGCTAGGATTCAGAAGAGGAAGGTAAAGAGCTTTCTGAACTGCTTTGCTATAAATCAGGACTGAGCAGTTTGGGGCACCAAGACCATATATGCTCTCCAACTAGCCTTTATATATCTAGGTCAAAAGAAAAACAAACAAACTCCTAATGGCCTTATAGTGATTGCTGATTCCAGATATAGCAACCTTACTTCCAACTCCTTTTTCTTTTTTTTTCTTTTTACAGTCCCAAGAATCCCTCCCATCTCTATAACTGAACTATTTTGAAGTGGAAACTGTTAGCATGAGTGAAAAAAGAGAGGTTTAATGCACTTTTAAAAACAAAGACAATGCCTGACCCTAAAACCTGGAAAAAAAATTCTAGTTCCTCCCAAATATATCATGTAACTTTCCATTTGACTTCACATCCCAAATGACTGTAGGTATTATTTAATACAATCCCATCTAGATTTATTATAAGTTGAAAAATTACAGTAGCTTTCTTCCTCATTTTAAAAAATACAATTAAGAAGGTTTACCTGTGTGTGTATAAGAGAGAAAGTTCCTAAAAAAGATCCAGAAT